>NC_133423.1:0-12500 GCF_049350105.2 Macaca mulatta
CCCTAACCCTAACCCTAACCCTAACCCTAACCCTAACCCTAACCCTAACCCTAACCCTAACCCTAACCCTAACCCTAACCCTAACCCTAACCCTAACCCTAACCCTAACCCTAACCCTAACCCTAACCCTAACCCTAACCCTAACCCTAACCCTAACCCTAACCCTAACCCTAACCCTAACCCTAACCCTAACCCTAACCCTAACCCTAACCCTAACCCTAACCCTAACCCTAACCCTAACCCTAACCCTAACCCTAACCCTAACCCTAACCCTAACCCTAACCCTAACCCTAACCCTAACCCTAACCCTAACCCTAACCCTAACCCTAACCCTAACCCTAACCCTAACCCTAACCCTAACCCTAACCCTAACCCTAACCCTAACCCTAACCCTAACCCTAACCCTAACCCTAACCCTAACCCTAACCCTAACCCTAACCCTAACCCTAACCCTAACCCTAACCCTAACCCTAACCCTAACCCTAACCCTAACCCTAACCCTAACCCTAACCCTAACCCTAACCCTAACCCTAACCCTAACCCTAACCCTAACCCTAACCCTAACCCTAACCCTAACCCTAACCCTAACCCTAACCCTAACCCTAACCCTAACCCTAACCCTAACCCTAACCCTAACCCTAACCCTAACCCTAACCCTAACCCTAACCCTAACCCTAACCCTAACCCTAACCCTAACCCTAACCCTAACCCTAACCCTAACCCTAACCCTAACCCTAACCCTAACCCTAACCCTAACCCTAACCCTAACCCTAACCCTAACCCTAACCCTAACCCTAACCCTAACCCTAACCCTAACCCTAACCCTAACCCTAACCCTAACCCTAACCCTAACCCTAACCCTAACCCTAACCCTAACCCTAACCCTAACCCTAACCCTAACCCTAACCCTAACCCTAACCCTAACCCTAACCCTAACCCTAACCCTAACCCTAACCCTAACCCTAACCCTAACCCTAACCCTAACCCTAACCCTAACCCTAACCCTAACCCTAACCCTAACCCTAACCCTAACCCTAACCCTAACCCTAACCCTAACCCTAACCCTAACCCTAACCCTAACCCTAACCCTAACCCTAACCCTAACCCTAACCCTAACCCTAACCCTAACCCTAACCCTAACCCTAACCCTAACCCTAACCCTAACCCTAACCCTAACCCTAACCCTAACCCTAACCCTAACCCTAACCCTAACCCTAACCCTAACCCTAACCCTAACCCTAACCCTAACCCTAACCCTAACCCTAACCCTAACCCTAACCCTAACCCTAACCCTAACCCTAACCCTAACCCTAACCCTAACCCTAACCCTAACCCTAACCCTAACCCTAACCCTAACCCTAACCCTAACCCTAACCCTAACCCTAACCCTAACCCTAACCCTAACCCTAACCCTAACCCTAACCCTAACCCTAACCCTAACCCTAACCCTAACCCTAACCCTAACCCTAACCCTAACCCTAACCCTAACCCTAACCCTAACCCTAACCCTAACCCTAACCCTAACCCTAACCCTAACCCTAACCCTAACCCTAACCCTAACCCTAACCCTAACCCTAACCCTAACCCTAACCCTAACCCTAACCCTAACCCTAACCCTAACCCTAACCCTAACCCTAACCCTAACCCTAACCCTAACCCTAACCCTAACCCTAACCCTAACCCTAACCCTAACCCTAACCCTAACCCTAACCCTAACCCTAACCCTAACCCTAACCCTAACCCTAACCCTAACCCTAACCCTAACCCTAACCCTAACCCTAACCCTAACCCTAACCCTAACCCTAACCCTAACCCTAACCCTAACCCTAACCCTAACCCTAACCCTAACCCTAACCCTAACCCTAACCCTAACCCTAACCCTAACCCTAACCCTAACCCTAACCCTAACCCTAACCCTAACCCTAACCCTAACCCTAACCCTAACCCTAACCCTAACCCTAACCCTAACCCTAACCCTAACCCTAACCCTAACCCTAACCCTAACCCTAACCCTAACCCTAACCCTAACCCTAACCCTAACCCTAACCCTAACCCTAACCCTAACCCTAACCCTAACCCTAACCCTAACCCTAACCCTAACCCTAACCCTAACCCTAACCCTAACCCTAACCCTAACCCTAACCCTAACCCTAACCCTAACCCTAACCCTAACCCTAACCCTAACCCTAACCCTAACCCTAACCCTAACCCTAACCCTAACCCTAACCCTAACCCTAACCCTAACCCTAACCCTAACCCTAACCCTAACCCTAACCCTAACCCTAACCCTAACCCTAACCCTAACCCTAACCCTAACCCTAACCCTAACCCTAACCCTAACCCTAACCCTAACCCTAACCCTAACCCTAACCCTAACCCTAACCCTAACCCTAACCCTAACCCTAACCCTAACCCTAACCCTAACCCTAACCCTAACCCTAACCCTAACCCTAACCCTAACCCTAACCCTAACCCTAACCCTAACCCTAACCCTAACCCTAACCCTAACCCTAACCCTAACCCTAACCCTAACCCTAACCCTAACCCTAACCCTAACCCTAACCCTAACCCTAACCCTAACCCTAACCCTAACCCTAACCCTAACCCTAACCCTAACCCTAACCCTAACCCTAACCCTAACCCTAACCCTAACCCTAACCCTAACCCTAACCCTAACCCTAACCCTAACCCTAACCCTAACCCTAACCCTAACCCTAACCCTAACCCTAACCCTAACCCTAACCCTAACCCTAACCCTAACCCTAACCCTAACCCTAACCCTAACCCTAACCCTAACCCTAACCCTAACCCTAACCCTAACCCTAACCCTAACCCTAACCCTAACCCTAACCCTAACCCTAACCCTAACCCTAACCCTAACCCTAACCCTAACCCTAACCCTAACCCTAACCCTAACCCTAACCCTAACCCTAACCCTAACCCTAACCCTAACCCTAACCCTAACCCTAACCCTAACCCTAACCCTAACCCTAACCCTAACCCTAACCCTAACCCTAACCCTAACCCTAACCCTAACCCTAACCCTAACCCTAACCCTAACCCTAACCCTAACCCTAACCCTAACCCTAACCCTAACCCTAACCCTAACCCTAACCCTAACCCTAACCCTAACCCTAACCCTAACCCTAACCCTAACCCTAACCCTAACCCTAACCCTAACCCTAACCCTAACCCTAACCCTAACCCTAACCCTAACCCTAACCCTAACCCTAACCCTAACCCTAACCCTAACCCTAACCCTAACCCTAACCCTAACCCTAACCCTAACCCTAACCCTAACCCTAACCCTAACCCTAACCCTAACCCTAACCCTAACCCTAACCCTAACCCTAACCCTAACCCTAACCCTAACCCTAACCCTAACCCTAACCCTAACCCTAACCCTAACCCTAACCCTAACCCTAACCCTAACCCTAACCCTAACCCTAACCCTAACCCTAACCCTAACCCTAACCCTAACCCTAACCCTAACCCTAACCCTAACCCTAACCCTAACCCTAACCCTAACCCTAACCCTAACCCTAACCCTAACCCTAACCCTAACCCTAACCCTAACCCTAACCCTAACCCTAACCCTAACCCTAACCCTAACCCTAACCCTAACCCTAACCCTAACCCTAACCCTAACCCTAACCCTAACCCTAACCCTAACCCTAACCCTAACCCTAACCCTAACCCTAACCCTAACCCTAACCCTAACCCTAACCCTAACCCTAACCCTAACCCTAACCCTAACCCTAACCCTAACCCTAACCCTAACCCTAACCCTAACCCTAACCCTAACCCTAACCCTAACCCTAACCCTAACCCTAACCCTAACCCTAACCCTAACCCTAACCCTAACCCTAACCCTAACCCTAACCCTAACCCTAACCCTAACCCTAACCCTAACCCTAACCCTAACCCTAACCCTAACCCTAACCCTAACCCTAACCCTAACCCTAACCCTAACCCTAACCCTAACCCTAACCCTAACCCTAACCCTAACCCTAACCCTAACCCTAACCCTAACCCTAACCCTAACCCTAACCCTAACCCTAACCCTAACCCTAACCCTAACCCTAACCCTAACCCTAACCCTAACCCTAACCCTAACCCTAACCCTAACCCTAACCCTAACCCTAACCCTAACCCTAACCCTAACCCTAACCCTAACCCTAACCCTAACCCTAACCCTAACCCTAACCCTAACCCTAACCCTAACCCTAACCCTAACCCTAACCCTAACCCTAACCCTAACCCTAACCCTAACCCTAACCCTAACCCTAACCCTAACCCTAACCCTAACCCTAACCCTAACCCTAACCCTAACCCTAACCCTAACCCTAACCCTAACCCTAACCCTAACCCTAACCCTAACCCTAACCCTAACCCTAACCCTAACCCTAACCCTAACCCTAACCCTAACCCTAACCCTAACCCTAACCCTAACCCTAACCCTAACCCTAACCCTAACCCTAACCCTAACCCTAACCCTAACCCTAACCCTAACCCTAACCCTAACCCTAACCCTAACCCTAACCCTAACCCTAACCCTAACCCTAACCCTAACCCTAACCCTAACCCTAACCCTAACCCTAACCCTAACCCTAACCCTAACCCTAACCCTAACCCTAACCCTAACCCTAACCCTAACCCTAACCCTAACCCTAACCCTAACCCTAACCCTAACCCTAACCCTAACCCTAACCCTAACCCTAACCCTAACCCTAACCCTAACCCTAACCCTAACCCTAACCCTAACCCTAACCCTAACCCTAACCCTAACCCTAACCCTAACCCTAACCCTAACCCTAACCCTAACCCTAACCCTAACCCTAACCCTAACCCTAACCCTAACCCTAACCCTAACCCTAACCCTAACCCTAACCCTAACCCTAACCCTAACCCTAACCCTAACCCTAACCCTAACCCTAACCCTAACCCTAACCCTAACCCTAACCCTAACCCTAACCCTAACCCTAACCCTAACCCTAACCCTAACCCTAACCCTAACCCTAACCCTAACCCTAACCCTAACCCTAACCCTAACCCTAACCCTAACCCTAACCCTAACCCTAACCCTAACCCTAACCCTAACCCTAACCCTAACCCTAACCCTAACCCTAACCCTAACCCTAACCCTAACCCTAACCCTAACCCTAACCCTAACCCTAACCCTAACCCTAACCCTAACCCTAACCCTAACCCTAACCCTAACCCTAACCCTAACCCTAACCCTAACCCTAACCCTAACCCTAACCCTAACCCTAACCCTAACCCTAACCCTAACCCTAACCCTAACCCTAACCCTAACCCTAACCCTAACCCTAACCCTAACCCTAACCCTAACCCTAACCCTAACCCTAACCCTAACCCTAACCCTAACCCTAACCCTAACCCTAACCCTAACCCTAACCCTAACCCTAACCCTAACCCTAACCCTAACCCTAACCCTAACCCTAACCCTAACCCTAACCCTAACCCTAACCCTAACCCTAACCCTAACCCTAACCCTAACCCTAACCCTAACCCTAACCCTAACCCTAACCCTAACCCTAACCCTAACCCTAACCCTAACCCTAACCCTAACCCTAACCCTAACCCTAACCCTAACCCTAACCCTAACCCTAACCCTAACCCTAACCCTAACCCTAACCCTAACCCTAACCCTAACCCTAACCCTAACCCTAACCCTAACCCTAACCCTAACCCTAACCCTAACCCTAACCCTAACCCTAACCCTAACCCTAACCCTAACCCTAACCCTAACCCTAACCCTAACCCTAACCCTAACCCTAACCCTAACCCTAACCCTAACCCTAACCCTAACCCTAACCCTAACCCTAACCCTAACCCTAACCCTAACCCTAACCCTAACCCTAACCCTAACCCTAACCCTAACCCTAACCCTAACCCTAACCCTAACCCTAACCCTAACCCTAACCCTAACCCTAACCCTAACCCTAACCCTAACCCTAACCCTAACCCTAACCCTAACCCTAACCCTAACCCTAACCCTAACCCTAACCCTAACCCTAACCCTAACCCTAACCCTAACCCTAACCCTAACCCTAACCCTAACCCTAACCCTAACCCTAACCCTAACCCTAACCCTAACCCTAACCCTAACCCTAACCCTAACCCTAACCCTAACCCTAACCCTAACCCTAACCCTAACCCTAACCCTAACCCTAACCCTAACCCTAACCCTAACCCTAACCCTAACCCTAACCCTAACCCTAACCCTAACCCTAACCCTAACCCTAACCCTAACCCTAACCCTAACCCTAACCCTAACCCTAACCCTAACCCTAACCCTAACCCTAACCCTAACCCTAACCCTAACCCTAACCCTAACCCTAACCCTAACCCTAACCCTAACCCTAACCCTAACCCTAACCCTAACCCTAACCCTAACCCTAACCCTAACCCTAACCCTAACCCTAACCCTAACCCTAACCCTAACCCTAACCCTAACCCTAACCCTAACCCTAACCCTAACCCTAACCCTAACCCTAACCCTAACCCTAACCCTAACCCTAACCCTAACCCTAACCCTAACCCTAACCCTAACCCTAACCCTAACCCTAACCCTAACCCTAACCCTAACCCTAACCCTAACCCTAACCCTAACCCTAACCCTAACCCTAACCCTAACCCTAACCCTAACCCTAACCCTAACCCTAACCCTAACCCTAACCCTAACCCTAACCCTAACCCTAACCCTAACCCTAACCCTAACCCTAACCCTAACCCTAACCCTAACCCTAACCCTAACCCTAACCCTAACCCTAACCCTAACCCTAACCCTAACCCTAACCCTAACCCTAACCCTAACCCTAACCCTAACCCTAACCCTAACCCTAACCCTAACCCTAACCCTAACCCTAACCCTAACCCTAACCCTAACCCTAACCCTAACCCTAACCCTAACCCTAACCCTAACCCTAACCCTAACCCTAACCCTAACCCTAACCCTAACCCTAACCCTAACCCTAACCCTAACCCTAACCCTAACCCTAACCCTAACCCTAACCCTAACCCTAACCCTAACCCTAACCCTAACCCTAACCCTAACCCTAACCCTAACCCTAACCCTAACCCTAACCCTAACCCTAACCCTAACCCTAACCCTAACCCTAACCCTAACCCTAACCCTAACCCTAACCCTAACCCTAACCCTAACCCTAACCCTAACCCTAACCCTAACCCTAACCCTAACCCTAACCCTAACCCTAACCCTAACCCTAACCCTAACCCTAACCCTAACCCTAACCCTAACCCTAACCCTAACCCTAACCCTAACCCTAACCCTAACCCTAACCCTAACCCTAACCCTAACCCTAACCCTAACCCTAACCCTAACCCTAACCCTAACCCTAACCCTAACCCTAACCCTAACCCTAACCCTAACCCTAACCCTAACCCTAACCCTAACCCTAACCCTAACCCTAACCCTAACCCTAACCCTAACCCTAACCCTAACCCTAACCCTAACCCTAACCCTAACCCTAACCCTAACCCTAACCCTAACCCTAACCCTAACCCTAACCCTAACCCTAACCCTAACCCTAACCCTAACCCTAACCCTAACCCTAACCCTAACCCTAACCCTAACCCTAACCCTAACCCTAACCCTAACCCTAACCCTAACCCTAACCCTAACCCTAACCCTAACCCTAACCCTAACCCTAACCCTAACCCTAACCCTAACCCTAACCCTAACCCTAACCCTAACCCTAACCCTAACCCTAACCCTAACCCTAACCCTAACCCTAACCCTAACCCTAACCCTAACCCTAACCCTAACCCTAACCCTAACCCTAACCCTAACCCTAACCCTAACCCTAACCCTAACCCTAACCCTAACCCTAACCCTAACCCTAACCCTAACCCTAACCCTAACCCTAACCCTAACCCTAACCCTAACCCTAACCCTAACCCTAACCCTAACCCTAACCCTAACCCTAACCCTAACCCTAACCCTAACCCTAACCCTAACCCTAACCCTAACCCTAACCCTAACCCTAACCCTAACCCTAACCCTAACCCTAACCCTAACCCTAACCCTAACCCTAACCCTAACCCTAACCCTAACCCTAACCCTAACCCTAACCCTAACCCTAACCCTAACCCTAACCCTAACCCTAACCCTAACCCTAACCCTAACCCTAACCCTAACCCTAACCCTAACCCTAACCCTAACCCTAACCCTAACCCTAACCCTAACCCTAACCCTAACCCTAACCCTAACCCTAACCCTAACCCTAACCCTAACCCTAACCCTAACCCTAACCCTAACCCTAACCCTAACCCTAACCCTAACCCTAACCCTAACCCTAACCCTAACCCTAACCCTAACCCTAACCCTAACCCTAACCCTAACCCTAACCCTAACCCTAACCCTAACCCTAACCCTAACCCTAACCCTAACCCTAACCCTAACCCTAACCCTAACCCTAACCCTAACCCTAACCCTAACCCTAACCCTAACCCTAACCCTAACCCTAACCCTAACCCTAACCCTAACCCTAACCCTAACCCTAACCCTAACCCTAACCCTAACCCTAACCCTAACCCTAACCCTAACCCTAACCCTAACCCTAACCCTAACCCTAACCCTAACCCTAACCCTAACCCTAACCCTAACCCTAACCCTAACCCTAACCCTAACCCTAACCCTAACCCTAACCCTAACCCTAACCCTAACCCTAACCCTAACCCTAACCCTAACCCTAACCCTAACCCTAACCCTAACCCTAACCCTAACCCTAACCCTAACCCTAACCCTAACCCTAACCCTAACCCTAACCCTAACCCTAACCCTAACCCTAACCCTAACCCTAACCCTAACCCTAACCCTAACCCTAACCCTAACCCTAACCCTAACCCTAACCCTAACCCTAACCCTAACCCTAACCCTAACCCTAACCCTAACCCTAACCCTAACCCTAACCCTAACCCTAACCCTAACCCTAACCCTAACCCTAACCCTAACCCTAACCCTAACCCTAACCCTAACCCTAACCCTAACCCTAACCCTAACCCTAACCCTAACCCTAACCCTAACCCTAACCCTAACCCTAACCCTAACCCTAACCCTAACCCTAACCCTAACCCTAACCCTAACCCTAACCCTAACCCTAACCCTAACCCTAACCCTAACCCTAACCCTAACCCTAACCCTAACCCTAACCCTAACCCTAACCCTAACCCTAACCCTAACCCTAACCCTAACCCTAACCCTAACCCTAACCCTAACCCTAACCCTAACCCTAACCCTAACCCTAACCCTAACCCTAACCCTAACCCTAACCCTAACCCTAACCCTAACCCTAACCCTAACCCTAACCCTAACCCTAACCCTAACCCTAACCCTAACCCTAACCCTAACCCTAACCCTAACCCTAACCCTAACCCTAACCCTAACCCTAACCCTAACCCTAACCCTAACCCTAACCCTAACCCTAACCCTAACCCTAACCCTAACCCTAACCCTAACCCTAACCCTAACCCTAACCCTAACCCTAACCCTAACCCTAACCCTAACCCTAACCCTAACCCTAACCCTAACCCTAACCCTAACCCTAACCCTAACCCTAACCCTAACCCTAACCCTAACCCTAACCCTAACCCTAACCCTAACCCTAACCCTAACCCTAACCCTAACCCTAACCCTAACCCTAACCCTAACCCTAACCCTAACCCTAACCCTAACCCTAACCCTAACCCTAACCCTAACCCTAACCCTAACCCTAACCCTAACCCTAACCCTAACCCTAACCCTAACCCTAACCCTAACCCTAACCCTAACCCTAACCCTAACCCTAACCCTAACCCTAACCCTAACCCTAACCCTAACCCTAACCCTAACCCTAACCCTAACCCTAACCCTAACCCTAACCCTAACCCTAACCCTAACCCTAACCCTAACCCTAACCCTAACCCTAACCCTAACCCTAACCCTAACCCTAACCCTAACCCTAACCCTAACCCTAACCCTAACCCTAACCCTAACCCTAACCCTAACCCTAACCCTAACCCTAACCCTAACCCTAACCCTAACCCTAACCCTAACCCTAACCCTAACCCTAACCCTAACCCTAACCCTAACCCTAACCCTAACCCTAACCCTAACCCTAACCCTAACCCTAACCCTAACCCTAACCCTAACCCTAACCCTAACCCTAACCCTAACCCTAACCCTAACCCTAACCCTAACCCTAACCCTAACCCTAACCCTAACCCTAACCCTAACCCTAACCCTAACCCTAACCCTAACCCTAACCCTAACCCTAACCCTAACCCTAACCCTAACCCTAACCCTAACCCTAACCCTAACCCTAACCCTAACCCTAACCCTAACCCTAACCCTAACCCTAACCCTAACCCTAACCCTAACCCTAACCCTAACCCTAACCCTAACCCTAACCCTAACCCTAACCCTAACCCTAACCCTAACCCTAACCCTAACCCTAACCCTAACCCTAACCCTAACCCTAACCCTAACCCTAACCCTAACCCTAACCCTAACCCTAACCCTAACCCTAACCCTAACCCTAACCCTAACCCTAACCCTAACCCTAACCCTAACCCTAACCCTAACCCTAACCCTAACCCTAACCCTAACCCTAACCCTAACCCTAACCCTAACCCTAACCCTAACCCTAACCCTAACCCTAACCCTAACCCTAACCCTAACCCTAACCCTAACCCTAACCCTAACCCTAACCCTAACCCTAACCCTAACCCTAACCCTAACCCTAACCCTAACCCTAACCCTAACCCTAACCCTAACCCTAACCCTAACCCTAACCCTAACCCTAACCCTAACCCTAACCCTAACCCTAACCCTAACCCTAACCCTAACCCTAACCCTAACCCTAACCCTAACCCTAACCCTAACCCTAACCCTAACCCTAACCCTAACCCTAACCCTAACCCTAACCCTAACCCTAACCCTAACCCTAACCCTAACCCTAACCCTAACCCTAACCCTAACCCTAACCCTAACCCTAACCCTAACCCTAACCCTAACCCTAACCCTAACCCTAACCCTAACCCTAACCCTAACCCTAACCCTAACCCTAACCCTAACCCTAACCCTAACCCTAACCCTAACCCTAACCCTAACCCTAACCCTAACCCTAACCCTAACCCTAACCCTAACCCTAACCCTAACCCTAACCCTAACCCTAACCCTAACCCTAACCCTAACCCTAACCCTAACCCTAACCCTAACCCTAACCCTAACCCTAACCCTAACCCTAACCCTAACCCTAACCCTAACCCTAACCCTAACCCTAACCCTAACCCTAACCCTAACCCTAACCCTAACCCTAACCCTAACCCTAACCCTAACCCTAACCCTAACCCTAACCCTAACCCTAACCCTAACCCTAACCCTAACCCTAACCCTAACCCTAACCCTAACCCTAACCCTAACCCTAACCCTAACCCTAACCCTAACCCTAACCCTAACCCTAACCCTAACCCTAACCCTAACCCTAACCCTAACCCTAACCCTAACCCTAACCCTAACCCTAACCCTAACCCTAACCCTAACCCTAACCCTAACCCTAACCCTAACCCTAACCCTAACCCTAACCCTAACCCTAACCCTAACCCTAACCCTAACCCTAACCCTAACCCTAACCCTAACCCTAACCCTAACCCTAACCCTAACCCTAACCCTAACCCTAACCCTAACCCTAACCCTAACCCTAACCCTAACCCTAACCCTAACCCTAACCCTAACCCTAACCCTAACCCTAACCCTAACCCTAACCCTAACCCTAACCCTAACCCTAACCCTAACCCTAACCCTAACCCTAACCCTAACCCTAACCCTAACCCTAACCCTAACCCTAACCCTAACCCTAACCCTAACCCTAACCCTAACCCTAACCCTAACCCTAACCCTAACCCTAACCCTAACCCTAACCCTAACCCTAACCCTAACCCTAACCCTAACCCTAACCCTAACCCTAACCCTAACCCTAACCCTAACCCTAACCCTAACCCTAACCCTAACCCTAACCCTAACCCTAACCCTAACCCTAACCCTAACCCTAACCCTAACCCTAACCCTAACCCTAACCCTAACCCTAACCCTAACCCTAACCCTAACCCTAACCCTAACCCTAACCCTAACCCTAACCCTAACCCTAACCCTAACCCTAACCCTAACCCTAACCCTAACCCTAACCCTAACCCTAACCCTAACCCTAACCCTAACCCTAACCCTAACCCTAACCCTAACCCTAACCCTAACCCTAACCCTAACCCTAACCCTAACCCTAACCCTAACCCTAACCCTAACCCTAACCCTAACCCTAACCCTAACCCTAACCCTAACCCTAACCCTAACCCTAACCCTAACCCTAACCCTAACCCTAACCCTAACCCTAACCCTAACCCTAACCCTAACCCTAACCCTAACCCTAACCCTAACCCTAACCCTAACCCTAACCCTAACCCTAACCCTAACCCTAACC
>NC_133423.1:2852500-2860000 GCF_049350105.2 Macaca mulatta
ATGGAAATCACCATGGAAAGCACATTTTCAACACCCTAGAAAGTTCCCGCCAGCTTTTTAGATCATTTTCCCTTCCCCTGCAGTGAGCAACCACTAATGAATTTGCTCTTCACCATCGCCCATATGGGAAGGTTTTCACAGAGCAATGTGGACACACAGGCACTCACTCAGTCAAGTTAATGCTTCCATTGCTACCAACTTCACTGGTAGGAGTCAAAGGTCCGCTTGCAAGTGCATGGGTGATCCCTGACCTGTGCTTCAAGGAGCCTTAGAACTTCCTCTCTCCTCTCTCCTGGCTCAGGAGCTGGTCATTCCATCCCATGGCCATGCGGGATGCTGAGAAAGCACCTGTGGCTTCCCAGTCCCTCTCACTTAACATCCAGCCAGCTACATATCTCTAGCAATTTGTCTTTCCAATTATATTCTGAATCACTCTGCCCTGCTGTGCCCATTGTCATGAATATAGGTCAAGTCCCTCTCATCTCTTATTGGAATAAGTTGGAATTTTCCCATGGCGTTCAAAAAAAAAAAAGAAAAGAAAAGAAAACACCTACAGTTTTCCTACGACCTCACTGACTGCTTATTTCGACACTTTTTGCATGATTTTCTTGCATTTTCTAAGCTTGGCACTCAGGACCCAGCCTCTCCTTCCCTCATGTACGCTCCTTCCTTCAGAAGAAAGATGCTGCCCTGTAATTGTGCATCCAGCCTGACCTCTCACCTGGGCTCCAAACTCCAATGACCAACTTCCTGTTCCACAGATGCACCTGGGTTCTTAATGTGCCCCTCAAACAGAATGTGTTCTAAAAGGACCATTTCCACCCCTGTCTGGATCAATTCCTCCCCAGTGTCCCTGTCTCCCAAAAGGGCAACACCTGCCAGGCAACTCATGTACCTGAAATCTGAGGTTCATCACAGGCCCCCAGTCAGCTTTTACACCTGAAAGCTCAGGTCCATCACAGGCTCCTGCACTCTCTTCCTGGCCCCCTGCTTCCGTGGCAAGTGCCCTAGGAAGGAAGCGCATCTAAGACATCCTGTTCCTGCCTGCCACGGAGTTGAGACCCGCCTCTGCCAGCAGCTGCCCCTGCTGGTCTCCTGCTCCTGCCCTGGGATGCCCACTCCAGCACTGATTTTCCCCACAACAGAAAACGGAATAAGGTAAATATAGAAACCAGAGCATCTTATTTCTCTGCTTAAAATACCCTAGTGGTAGTCCATCCTTCACAAAATAAAATTTATACCTTTTTGGTATTCTGAGTCAATGGCAGGTGAGGCAGCATAGTTTTTTAATATCCCTGAATCCATTAATAAACAACAAGTAGAGCAACGAGGAGCATCAAGATAGTGAAAGCAAAGGCCTGTGAACATTGTCTATGATAAAGCTCAGTGCAGTGTGACTCTACAAACTCCAGCCTGAAGGACTGTGGAAAATCACAACTACCACATCGATGTGGGACCCTGGACTCTGCCTGGGGAAGCAGACGACATGACTGAGCATCCCACAGGCCACATGAGCTGAGAAAAACTCGCTGGGAATCACAGGGGCCAATTTTCTCCACAGATGAAATGGGAAGAGGTTTGCTCCCTGCAATAGAAGGTGAGTGGAAGGGGCTGGGTGCGGTGGCTCAAGCCTGTAATCCCAGCACTTTGGGAGGCCGAGACGGGTGGATCACGAGGTCAGGAGATCGAGACCATCCTGGCTAACGCGGTGAAACCCCGTCTCTACTAAAAAAATACAAAAAAAAAAAAAAAAAGCTAGCCAGGCAAGGTGGCGGTGCCTGTAGTCCCAGCTACTCGGGAGGCTGAGGCAGGAGAATAGTGTAAACCCAGGAGGCGGAGCTTGCAATGAGCTGAGATCCGGCCACTGCATTCCAGCCTGGGCGGCAGAGCGAGACTCCGTCTCAAAAAAAAAAAAAAAAAAAAAAAAAGAAGGTGAGTGGAAGGACCTGCAGGAAAGTTAGTAGAAACCAGGAGAATCAGACTTTATGAACTTTTAAAACTTACCAATCAAATAACCTCTGGTACAAAACGTTATGCTGGGAATAAGTGTTTAGGCAAGAATACATATTTAGTGGGACAAGAAAAATGAAACAAACAAACAAAAAACCAGTAAGGAAAGGTCTAGAAAAACATTTGAGAGGAAAGCCAAGAGCTCTCACAAAGTAATGACCAGACTTTCAAACAACACAGCCGACAATAGGCAGGGCACTCTCTGGAGTTAAAAAAAAAAAAAAGATATCCTAGTCCACACCTTTTCTAATGGTTCAGACAAAGTAATTTCACAAAAAAAGCATAAGAAAAAAGTGCTGAAGTTAAATCCCATGCTAAGTCATTATTTTTAAAAATACACGAAATAACATTTCTACTGAAAAATAACTATAATGTCAGGAAAATGTGCCAAAGACGTTCATGAAAATATAACCAGCTATTTTAAAATAAAACACTAAGAAAATAATGCAAGCTATGAAAAAATAACATATACTAGAATTGTAAAAAATGCAGAATTTAGGAGAGATAGCTTGAAAGAATTATAATGAAAAGAAGTATCAGTTGAGAATTGAATACTGAACTAGAATGAACACAAGGGCAAATAAGCAAAATAAATGATGTCTTTCAAGAATAGAGAATGAAAATGAGCAAAATCAGAGACCAATGAAGAAGGAGATAAAAAGGATAAAAGAAAGAAAAAGGCCATTATTAAAGAAAGGGGAAGAGAAGATCCAACATATGTATTATAGGAGTCCTTAAAAAAATAAAGCAAATAATCAACAAATACTAAAATCTATTAAGCAAGAAAACTCTCCTGAAAAACTATCTATTTTTAAAAATCTGAAAGTACATATTGGAAGAGTACATAATCTATCCAAAAATATTAATGCAGAATGCCTAACACCAAGACATAGTCTTGTTAAAGAAAAAGAAACCATTTGTGAATCTAAGCCCCCAAACCAAGTAAATTTTAACAGGGAAAAAATTGTCACAGAATTCTTAACAGCAAGACTTAGGCTGCAAAAACAAATGGAGAACCACAGTTAAGACAACCAATGAAAGAGAATGTGAACCCAGCATTATCATCGATTCAAATTTGCTTTTGACTATGAGGATCACAGACAAATGCTAATCAATGTACAAACACTCAGGAATATTTCTTCCATAATTCCTCTCTGGAAAATATTCTGGATAATGAGCATCACATTACCAAAGGAATTAATACTACTGCTGGTGTAAACCTTAAATATGTAGCTATCTATGACAGTGAGACCACATGGGAGGGAAAAAGAATAGAGAACATGACAGCTATGGCTTTGACAATGTAGATGTAGTACAACTATCAAATGGGAGTGAGTATGTGCTACATCATACCAGGTCAGTTGAGTTGGTACTGCTATTTTGAAACTGTCATACATGTAGTGTGGACAAAAAGCAAGCAAGTAATTATGAAAAAATTCTAGTTAGGTGTCTCAAAACCCAGAACACTTAATATGGAAGAATGAAATACATCCATAAGATAAAAAAGGGTATTTTTATCATAAATTTGAATTGGTAAAGCCTAGGAAAAAAAAATAACTAACACAGTAGTAATGGACAGATTGTGGTTTTGAAATACTATTTCCCATGAAAAGAAAGCAGAGTTTCTTGGAAGTATGTAGTTATACCAGATAGATAAAAGGAAGCTAAGACAGATTATCATGGCCAGATAAAAAAGTTCAGGATCCCACCAATCCCGCTGGCCAATGACAGGAGGACAATCTGAACTGATACTACAGTTAATTGAAACCCACGAAATGTGTTTAAATTCATATGTGCAAAATACTATTTAAGAAAAAATAATTTGTTACTGCAGTAGGCAGAATAACCACCACCTTAAATATGTCCACATCCTAATTCCCAGAACCTATAAATATTTTACCTTATATAACCAAGGGGACTTTACTGATGTGACGAAGTCGAGGACCTTGAGACGGGGTGTTTTCCTGGGTTATCTGGGTGGATCTGATGTATTCACAAGGGTTTTTCTAAGAGGGATACTGGAGGCTCAGAGAATGCAAAGGGAGACATGAGGACAGAGGCAGAGGTGATAGAGGAGTGAATCTTCTATGCTGCTGGCCTTGAGAATGTAGGAGGGCACCAGGAGCCAGGGAGTGCAGGAGGCACCGAGCCCCTGGAAAACACAGAGTGGCTTCTCCCCAGAGCCTCCAAAGGAACCAGCCCTAGGTACCTGTTTTAGACTTCTCACCTCCAAAACTGCAAGAGAATAAGTTTTTATTACAGGTTTGTAGTTATCTACTATAACAATAATAGGAAACTGCCGGGCGCGGTGGCTCACGCCTGTAATCCCAGCACTTTGGGAGGCTGAGGCGGGTGGATCACAAGGTCAGGAGATCGAGACCACGGTGAAACCCCGTCTCTACTAAAAATACAAAAAATTAGCTGGGCGCGGTTGTGGGCGCCTGTAGTCCCAGCTACTCGGGAGGCTGAGGCAGGAGAATGGCATGAACCCAGGAGGCGGAGCTTGCAGTGAGCTGAGATCGCGCCACTGCACTCCAGCCTGGGCGACAGAGCGAGACTCTGTCTCAAAAAAAAAAAAAAATAAAATAATAATAATAATAATAATAATGGGAAACTAATTGTCACCAATTGGTTACCTTGAAAACTGGTAAGTGAAAAGTTAAGAATCAAGCATTTATCATACCTTTCCTGTATGCACAGTATCACTGGTTATCTAAAAAACATATGCAAAGAAATGCCTGTTTGCAGTCATATTCAAAGCAATAAATGAAAAAATAAAATGTTAAAATAACATTATTTTCCAACTCCTAATGAACTCCTAGGTACAGGCATCAAACACCATTAACAGAAAATGTCACAAGAAGAAGAAAGAAAGAAAATTTCACCACCATTCGTCTTGCAGAAAAAAACAAACAAGGAAAAGCAGGAAACAAACAAACCATGAATCTGATAAATTCTTTCTAAATATCAGCTTCACAGAAACTACAGGGAAAAGAGGGATATCAAACCTTGCCATGGGATGCCATCAACATCAAATACCAGGATTCATCCAAAAATCATAAGGGAAGGAAGGGATGAAAATAGAATATTTAGAGATTAACAGCCATTTTAAAGCCAGAACTAGCAAAACTAAACAAACTGTTTAGAAATGCTTCTTCAAGTGATAAACCGCTAAAGAAACACCGAGAAGAGACTACTCTAAGAATAGAGATGGTGATTAATAATTTTAAGGGGGTTGGGGGTGTATGAGGGAGAGACAGTGAAATTCCTTGTCTTGATTTGAGCAGTAGCCGCAAGGATATATGCTTTATAATAATTTATCAAACTACACTTTCTCTTTATGTAATTTTCTGTACCTGTCTATTATAATAATTGGAATGGTTTAAGCAATGGAAAAAAGGCCAACTGCATTATTATAGGAAATAATAGGTCCACTTTACCTCTGGGAAATGCCTCCTGGTCCTTGCCTGACTTCCTTTCCTCCAACACACTCTTCTTCTGCCTTCCCATGCAAAACACTTGCTGTTCCTTCAGAGGAGGACATTTTTTTAACTCTAAGCTTTTCCAGATAATTATTGAATTCTGTGCTTGGATATCAACTCTTCAAAATGAATTTCTTTGTACCTTCTAGCTAAAATAAACTTCAACTTTGAGTTTTCTCATTCAACTTTATTTTTTATCATAGCACTTATCACTCACTGAAATTATCAAATCTATTTTCTTGCTCACTGACCACCTTCCCCAGAAGAGAGCATCTAACACAGAGATCCATGGGACAGGGACCTTATTTGTCTTATCGAATGTATTTCCATTGTCAAGAAGAGACCTGAAACACGGTCAGTGCTCAAAAAACATTTGTTGAATAAATGAAGGAATGGATAAAGGAATGAATGAATAAAGACCTACTAAAACCATCTACCAACTTTTCTCTCCACATCCAGGCCCATTGGCAAATCTATTCTCTAACCACCAGAGCAATCTACCGAGAACAGGAGTCTGACTCCATTATTCCCTTGCTGAAAATTGTCCTGTTGGCTTAGTGTGGCAATGACTTCCCATAATCAGTATAATTACTGTGTCTCTGGTTTCTTTTTCTTTTTTCCATGCTTGGAAACCAGTGGCAACCTGCTGCTGGCCTCACACTTCTGATATCATAGAATTTTACCCCATGATTATGCCCATCACCTAATGTTCTTAAGTAATCCCCACTCTTATTTTCAGGAGATTCAATTCAGTTTTTTTTTCCATATCTCTTCTAGGAAAATGGCTACTGGGAATACAGTTGAGCTACAGGCAGCCTAGAATTTTTTTGTACATATTTTAATCATTGCACTTAGTTTCTGTATAAGTATCTACCTTTCTGCTGTCTCTCCATCTAGATTCTGTGTTCCTTGTGGACAAGAGCTGTCCTGCGTTCACAGCACCCAACTCTAGTTCTTGGTTTGAGATGGTATAGTTCTTGGTGTAGATGTTTGAGAATGAACTAGCGATCTATGTTACAATAATGTGTTAGTTGGCCAAGGTTTCTATAACAAAATACCACAGACCAGCCAGTTTAAAAAGCAGAAAACGTATTTCTTCACCCTTTTGGAGTCTGGAAGTTTGAGATCAGGGTGCTAGCACAGTCAGGTTCTGGGGAGGTTTCTCTTCCTTGCTTGCAGACGGCTGCCTCCTCACTGTGTCTTCACATGGTAGAGAGATGGAGCAAACCCTTGGGTGTCTGCTCTAATCTCACCGCGCTCCTATCAAACCCTAATCACCCCCCTGCAGGCTCCCTCCCCAAATCCCAGATCGGGTTTCGACATTTAAATTTCAGGGGGACAGATTCGGTCCATAGCAAATCATTACTTTAATTGAACAGCACATTGAAAATGAAGATCACATGCACTACCTCACTGAACTCTCAAAACAACTCAGCAGATGTGACACATCTCTCCATTTAGAGGGAAGAAACCGAGTCACAGAGAGAACAAACAGCTTCTACCACTAGAAGCAGCTCATGCAGAGTCAGAGCTCAAACTCACGGTTTTCAGATTCCAGAAGTTTCCCATTCTCTGACCATAGTTGCAATCTCTGACCAGTTACTTGCACCTTTTTTTGGTAATAATGCTGTTTCTGAAGAAGTTTGTAAAATAAAGCACTGGTTAAGTGCATCAGGGAAGCTCCACATTTAAAGCAAAGTCAGCATCTACTGTTTTGTCAACCTAAGAATGTTTTGATCATACAAATAATGTTTTCCAAATTACTGTCTTTGCGGATTCTAATTTTTCCATATCTGCCTTGCTCATGAACATAACTGCTATTAAAAACATACTGATTTTATCAAAAGTAAAAACTACTAATAATTGTCCCTATATGGCTAACCATAAATATAACTTGATAATTTTTTACACTTATAAGCTGTCTTCCTACCATTGTTTGCATGATAGGATCCTGCATATGGGCATAGGAATTGACTTTGTATACGTGTAAATGAATAGGAATTAATGA
>NC_133423.1:2865000-2947500 GCF_049350105.2 Macaca mulatta
TAAGGGACATTTGCAGGGAGTGTGGAGGCAGAGAAACGGGCTGCGGGAGGGAATTTGGAGGCAAGGCAGGATCATTTGGTGTCCTCTGAGAGGAAGCAATTAGCCGGGTGCACAGCAGGTGGGGAAGCTCCTGGAGAGGAGATGCCTGGTGATGAAGGGCTGGGACGGTGGCCAGCGAGCCCCTGAGCCCGGGGGTCACCAAGAAGAAGGCCCCAGCCTGGGTGCCCGTGAGGAAGGCAGGGTACACAGTCCTCAGGGGTGGAGCGGGGGCGGACATTTGTGAAACTGTTTTGTTCTTTTTGTTTTTTCCTGAAAACCAATAGGGCATCATACCTGTTAGGGTCTTAGCTAGACTTAGGCAGGACGCATAAAAGCTATTCAATTTTGACAACATAAACAGGGTCCTGTCCATGGTTACAAGTCCAGTGGACGGCAGGGAGAACTTTGGTGGGGATGTTGGAGTTGAAGAACTAAAGAGGAACCAAGGAAAAGTGTGAGCTCGCTCTCCTGGCTCTCAAGCCCCCTAATCCCTGGGAGAAGCGTGATGGGGACTTAGAATTTCAGAGTTTGTGTGCACCTCGCACAAACCACACGGGGTGCAACTTGGAAGGAAGCTGCATAGGTTTTCAATGATAACAGTTGCCATGGGCTAAACCAGCTACAATGTGCCATTTGCCGCCAAAAGATAGCTTGTGCAGAATGATTCCCCCTTGAAGAACATCTAACTTTTCTATATGAAGATAACAAATATCTGTTGTCTCAGTTAATCCACACACATGATCTCCAGAATTCGCAAACAGCAGCTCTGAGGAAACAATCCATCCAGGTATTCTGCTAGTGGGTGCAGAGAAGCACAAGGGTCTGAGCCCAGGCCCATCAGACTCCAGAGGCCCAGACGTGTAGCCTCCAGAGCAGGGCTCTGCTGGGGGCACAGGGGATTGAGAGCCAACGGCCTGGGATGGTGTGGACAGTCTGGGTGCTGAATCTCCTCGAATCCTTCCATTGCTGTCTTATAGCACTAAAAAGACTTTCCAGGAATTTGGGAACTTGGAGAAGCAACCCTGATTTCTTGGATTAAAGGGCAGTGGGATATTTTTGATAGGCTTAGAAATTTCTAGGTATATCTACCCCTAAATTATGTACATGGCTGTTGCCTATTAAATTTGCTTTTGTTGTTTTCAAATAGTAATGGTTTCATGTTTTTGTTTGTTTTTTTCCCTGAGTACACTATAACTAAATGAATACTAGGGAAAAATCATACAGACTTACGCTTCAATACACGTACTCTAAACATTGTTATAACATGCTTCCTTCATGTAATAAATCACAAACATCATGTTGAGGTCAAATATACATCTACGTCACTAATTTGATAGTCATCTATCATTTCATCCAGTAGCCAATACGTATAATTTTTTCTCCGGTGTTTTACTATTATGGACAGTGCTGAGGGGAACAAATTGGTGCCTATATTTGTGTGCATTCTCTGAATATTGACTTAGATTAAAGTCTCCCTAGAGGAATTGTTGGATCAAGGAATATAAGCACTTACAAAGGTTCTAATGCTCATGGAAAATTTCTCGAAATATAATGTTACTCTAGTTTGGGTGTGGTGGCTCACACCTGTGATCCTGGTGATTTAGGAGCTGAGGCAGGGGGATTGCTTGAAGCCAGTTGTAGGAGGCCAACCTGGGCAACATAGTAAGACCCTGTCTCATAAAAAAATACGTTATGCTTAAGGTTGTAAGATTGTCCAATGGAATATAAAAACAAAGAAACAGAGCCAATGGAACAGAATGGGATGTGTATGTGAGAAAAATATATATACACACACACACACACACATTATAATATTGTATTTTATGTATATATGTATAATATATATGTATTATATATGTGTATAATATATATGTGTATATATATGTGTATAATATATATATGTGTATATATATAACCCAAGTTGCAGGGGTTATTATATATTATGTATTATATAATATATATTATATATATTATTATATATTGTATATAATGTATCATATATATGTGCATGTATATATAACCCAAGTTGCAGGGGTTTCCTGACCTCCACCTCCACCAAACACAAGTGTGTTACATCCTCCTGAGTCCAGGCCTCCACCAATGCCCATGTGGAACCTTTGTTAGCTTCTTTCAGGTCTTAGAGGAGGTGGATTTGTGTTAGCTTCACACTATCTCTTCCTAGCTTTTGTTAAAACACATTCAGAAACATGCATGCACACACAAACACACATATCCACAAAGAAAACACTAGTCCCAGGACACGGTCTCTCTAGGGGTGGCAGGTCATATGTGAATGTGAATATTATATCTGAATTATCTGAATGTAAAATTTCAGAGCTGAAACCCACCCTGCAGCAGTGCTTATGCCACCTGTGTCTGCACCTCCAGAGGCTTATCTTCTCAGGCAGACCCATTCCTTAACCGCAGCTGGGAGAGGTGCAGGTTTGTTGTCTCCTGAAGTTCTTGACTTTCTCTGTCCCACAGATGGGAAGCCTCCTGCTGATGTCCGGTGGCCGAGTCTGCTGTGACTGTCGGCTTTGCGCATGCAGACAGGCCAGTTTACTGAGGGAGTTAACAGCAGGATTCAGTGGGAGAGGGTCCTTCTTACTTTGTGGAAAACCCAAATGCCGTAATCCACCTTTTTTTTTTTTCTGGGACAGTTTTGTCCAAAGAAGAATTTTCTAACATTTGCTTTAGCGTGTGTGTGTGTGTGTGTGCGCGCGCCTGCATGTGTGCATGTATATATGTGTGTGCAAATGTGTATATGTGTGTATATGTTTGTGTATGTGCATATGTACATGCGTGTGTGTATGTGTGTATGTGTGTCTAGAGAGAACTTGCCACACAGGCTCATCTGTGAGCATTTCGTTCTGCCGATAGGTGGGAGAAGAGAAGAGAAAGAGCTGAGGCCCTGTCTGGTCCTTACACAAGTGTTGACATCACCTGCCTGTTTCCCTGCTCCTCTGCTCTTCTCTATGCTTGGTGTTGTCAAATTTAAGCTTAATTTCTCCAGGGAATACACCTCCTGCGGGTGTGGTGCACAAGGAGGCGATGGGACCTGGAGGGTCCATGGCTCCCTATAGGAACTTCCATAAGCTCCTGTCTTGTCCAGCCTTCTGCAGGATGAGGCACCTGCAGGCCATACACCTGCAACTTCCATCCCCTGCTGGGTTCTCTAGGGCCTGGCCATGCACTCTCCAGTATGTAAGTTCAATGAACTGTATTGGATGCAATTGCCACCTCTACTATTTTCTCTGTCCTCACATGGGTTATTTCCTTCCATTTTTCTTCCTTCATTGTAATTTGTAGTTGTGATTACAGAGCCATCAGAGATACATGGTCATGTTAAACCCACCAAATTTAATTTTTATATAGAAAGAGCAATCATTTTTAAGGGATGGTTGGGCCTTGGTGTTATTTTAGCTACAGGATCCTATAGATATGGCTTTGGTTAGGTTTTGGCTTAGGGTTTGAGATATGGCCCTTTTTCTGATCATGAGAAATTATTTTGATCCCTCTAATTCTTGATTGTGTTACCTTTGAAATGGGTCTGTAGCAGTTTGCCCTTAGGAGGCCATTGAGAGATGAAATGAGATAATCCATGTGGAACGTTCAGCCCCTTACACATGTCAAGCACTCAAGAAGGCCTAGCTAGGTTTATTTTTATAACTACAAGTACTACTACTATAAAAACTCCAGAACTGAGTGAGAAAGCTTGTAGAAAAAAGTATTCTCATGCTCATGAGGGTGGTGGCAAGAGATGGTGTTCTGTGGAGGCCACCACTGGACATGACAGGCATGAGGTTGCCTTCTTGTGGTTGTTCTCTGTGGTTGGTTCCCTGACACAGTGAAATTGTTTTTACCCCGAGTTGCTCAAAAAACCACTTAGTGTTACAGGCTCTCCACTGGGTATCTCTTGCTTAGGGTGTTATTCATCCAATGCTTACAGTCCATCGTGACAGCCAGAGGGCCCTTTTAGGTGGACCTCCGCTGCTGAGAATGCATGAAATTTATACCAAGGTTACTCCTCAAATAAAACGTGGCCTCTTAACCAGGTTTGCCTTTCTTCAACCTGAGTTTCTTATCTTTGACATGGTGTTTATGTCTCACACTTGGTAATTTTCATCTAGACACTTCTTTCTTAGTCACAAAGCTATTCTCTTCCTTCTTTCTGACTTTAAAAATTATTAGATATTTTAAATACTTAGTTTGATGTGGGTAAGAGGATGGAAGAGAAGAAAGAATATTTGCCTTACTAACTAATGTTTTGTCTATTAAAAACCAAAGTTGCAATTAGCCTTTTTTTCTTCAATGACAAGAGTTTTACTATGACAATGTCACTAAATTATTTGAAAAATCACATAATGAGGTATCATCAAAACTATTTTTGTCAGTTGTGATATACAGACTAATAATTTATGTCCTTCAATTTGCTGAAAGCAAAGAAATAAAAGCTATTTGACTTAAAAATGGATGTTTTACTCAGGTAATAATTTCCTTCCTTTTAATTTCTAGAAATTCAACTAGAAGGCTTTACCCAGACACAGTAAATGAATATTTTTATTGTAAGTTGACAAATTGTAATTGTATATATTTGTGGGGTACAAAGGGATGTTATGATGTGTGTGCACAATATGGAATGATTTAAACTAATTAATATATCCATCACCTCAAATACTAATCATTTTTTGTTGTGAGAACATTTAAAATTTGATATCTTAGTAACTTAAAAATGTATAATACACTACTATTAACTATAGTTACCATGTTGTGCAAATAGATCTCAGAACACTTAACATTGTTAAAATGTCCATATTACCCAGAGTGATCTACAGATTCTGTGCAATCCTGATCAAAATTACAATGTCATTTTTCACAGAAATTGAAAAAAAGTTCTAAAATGTATGCAGAACATCAGAAAACCCTGAACATCTGGCAATCTTGAGCAAAAAGAACAAAGCTGGAAATATCACACTACTTGATGTTAAAGCAGCACAAAGCTGTAGTAATGAAAACTGCATGGTACTGGTATAAAAGCAGCACAAAGCTGTAGTAATGAAAACTGCATGGTACTGGTATAAAAACAGAAACATCAACCACTGGACAGAATAGAGAGCCCAGAATTAAACCCACTCATTCATGATCAAATTAATTTTGACAAAGTTGCCAAGAACACACAATAGGGAACAGAGTCTTCAATAAAGAATGTTAGGAAGCCTGGATATCCACATCCAGAAGAAAGAAATCATGCTTATGTCACATCATATACACACATCAACTCAAAATGGGTGAAAGACTCAAACCTAAGACTGGAAATTGTAAGACGACGAGAGGAAAACATAAGGGAAAAACTACATGGTGGTGGTCTGGGCAAGGAATTTTTGGATTTGGCCGCAAAACTCAGGCAACAAAAGCAAAAGTAAACACATGGTATTGCATCAAACAAAAAGTCTCCTGCACAGTGGAGGAAGCAGTGAACACAGTGAAGAGACAATCTACAAATTAGGAGAAATGATTTCCAAGCCATAGACCTGAAAAAGGGTTACTGTCCAAAATACATGAAGAATTAAAACAACTCAACAGCAAGAAAACAAATAACCTCATTAAAAATAAGCAAAGGACCCAAATAGACATTCTTGAAAGAAGGTGAATACATAGCCAACAGATATATTTAAAAATGCTCAACGTCACAAATCATCAGGGAAACACAGATTAAAACTACAATGAGAAGTCACCTCACTCCTGCTAGAACAAGCTGTTTTATCAAAAAGAAAATCACAAGCAAGAATGTGAAGGAAAGGGCACACTGTCTGTTGCAGGTAGGAACAAAAATTACTGCATCCATTATGGAAACTGAATGGCGATTTCTCAAATAACTAAAAACAGAATGAACACATGATCTAGCAATCCCACTTCTGAGTGTAGATTCAGAGATTTGAAATCTGGGCGCTGAAGACATATCTGCCTTCTCATGTTTACTGCGGCAGTAATCACCATAGTCAAGTTACAGAATCCAAATCCACTCAAGTGTCCATCCACCAATGAATGGATTTAAAAATGTGGTATATGTGCACAACAGAATACTTCTCAGCCATAAAAAGAAGGAAATCCTGTCATTTGCAACAACATGGATGAACTTGCAGGACACCGTGCTAAGTGAAATAAGCCAGGCACAGAAAGACAAATACTCTTTGATCTCATATGTGGAATCCAAAATAAGTTGAACTTACAGAAGTAGAGTAGAGCAGTGGTTACCAGAGCCTGGTGGGGTGGAGGAACTGAGGAGATGTTGGCTTAATGGCTCAGTTTCAGTTAGACAGAAGAAATCAGTTTTTGAGATCCATTGCTATTCACTTTTGGAAATAAAATTTTCATACGGGGGCAATTCATGAGCCATTTTCTTTGATTACGGAAATCCACTCACAATTAATGCAGATCCTTCGACACATATATGAACACATAATTTTTGCACCCTGTTAATGATTGAAAATAAGCTTATTTTTCCATTGTGTGTATACATATGCTCCCTTATTTCAATAGCTTTAGAGCATCAAGGTACCTATGATTATAACAATGATAAATTTAAAAACTGAAATTCAGGACCATGACATTAAAGTCGTTGTAAACGGTCACATGACTTGAGTTAACTTTCTGGCATTTCTACTTGCCTTGGGAAATTTTCTTGGTCTTTCTGGGTCTCAGTTTTCTAATCTATAAAACAGGGATCTAGTTCATGGGCTGCGGGAAGAATAAATCAGATTCTATTCTACATTGTGCAGCACATTGCCTGGCATGTAGAAAGCATCAAATAAAGATTTCTACTTTCTCCTCTTCTTTATAACAATAATACTAAACATATTAATATTATAATAATAACGGTTATTAAAATGAAAGTTGAAATGTAATAAAATAATAAATTTAAAAATTGTCCTTGAATTCTGGAGTCATATGAAATTCTTTTTATGGAATCCAAGAATGTACCCTAAAGCAGGGGTCCCTGTCTCCCATCACCCCCAGATGGGACCATCTAGTTGCAGGAACACAAGCTCAGGGCTCCCACTGATTCTACATTATGGTGAGTCGTATAATTATTTCATTATATATTACCATATAATAATAGACATAAAGTGCATGATAAATGTAATGCACTTGAATCATCCTGAAACCATCCCTGCTCCCAGTCTGTGGAAAAATTGTCTTCCACAAACCAGTCCCTGCTGCCAAAAAGGTTGGGGACTGCTGCCTTCAAGAGATATATTCATAATCCAGAACAGCTTAAGCCAGATTAGGAGAGGCGTGTGAAGTGTGTAGTAAATATCACGGTCAGGAAAACAACTGCTGGCTTAACGTATCATCCCTAATGGAAATTCACAAGTGCACGAGCACCTGATTTCAGGGCGTGGTATGAAGTGTTCTTCTGTGTTTGATATTTCAGGATGAGACACTATGGAGACAATAATGATGATTTAATATTCTTTAATGATTTTCCTGAGCAATGCTAAGAGGGCCAGGTAGTTGTTTAGTAAATTGAAAGTCATGAGAAAGGTCACGCATTTTCCTAAAATTTACGACCTTTATGTTTCTGTGCTCATTGATTGATTTGCTCCACAAACACTCACTAACCAGCTTCTGCATGCCTGGTTCTACCTGACCATGACGTTTTGCTTAATCATCACACACTCTGCAACCTCCAGGAGTTATGAAGCTGACCTAGGGTCACCTCCTGGTACAGAGGACGTGGATTCTTCTGCAGATTTTCTGACTCTACATTCATTGTTCTTTCTTTCCAATAGAAGACGGTTATGCCTTAATATGGCTGTATATTTTAAATTTCAAGTTTGGAGGCAGTAAAAGAAACAAGATGTTTTAAAATCTTCCTTCTTTCCAAATCCCATTTTATAGTTTTGTTTGCTGTTTCTTGTCTGAAATCCATCTGGTAAGTACTTGTTAGAGTAATGCTAATCTTATGCCAATCTATGAACTGTTCAAAAAATTTTGTTGTTTTCTAACTTCTCGTAACACACATCTTTAACAATAGTGAAAGAGCTTGGAAACATGATTCTGTAAAATTAAAAGCACTTGATACCTAAAAAGCATTATAAAGTAAATTTGAAATGATCTTCCCAAGAATAACAAAGGTTTCAGGGGAAACATGAATTTCTAAATGGCCTTCTATTTATCACTGAACACACAAGACATAGGACAAGCCCTAAATACAAAAATAATCAGACATTTCAGCTTTACTACAGCCAATAATGAAAAAGCTGCCAATAACATCTTCCTCTGCAGCTGATTTAGTAAAACTTTATGAAGAGAATAAATTTTGTGTTTTAGTATACATGACAAGTACGTTCTAGATGCTAAGAAGCAAGACAGATAGAGATCAATATCCTCCACCGTATACCTGGATTATGTCAGCTTCCAGTTATGATCTTGTCTCGGGGGGAAGAGCAAAGAACAATGAGAATTTCTGGTCTTGATGTCACAGAATGGTCAAACCATTTCAATTCCTACGAGAAATACTTATAGATGTACTGTGCAAACCTTTCTGCATTTGGTAAACACTCTGTAATGGGTGGCAGAAATCATCTATTTTGTGAATTATGTATCTAGCACAAGGCTAACTAAGAGGTTTATGCAAACAAGAATAAGACTTTTTAATGGCTTTGTTCATTTTGATCTCTCAGATTATAAGGCAATTCCATTTTACAGCTGTGCTGCTACGTAGCACCCCATTTGAATTTTGCCCCTGAGATAATCCTTAAACATAGTTTCAAAGCACATCGCATCCAAATATAGACTGGAGGTTGAATAGCCCAAGATGACAAGTAGGTCCTGTTGTGAATGACGGCAAATGTACGAATGGCCCCATAAAAATGTTGAGCTCAACTGAGCCTTGGAGATTCAGCATCTTCACATCACAGGTGTGAACACAGAGAGACGCAAAGTGGAATGTGAGTTCACCCTGTTGGCTTGAGGTTGAGCTCTTATTCACAACCCAGGACTCTTCATAGGGGAACACTGGCTTTCACTCATGATACAATTATCTGATTGGAAATGTAAAAATCTAGGGACAAAAAGAAAATAAAATACAGACTAATCTAAAATGTGTTTGCTGAGATGGCGACTGGTCTTTGCTGACCACCAAGTTAATTATGACTGTTACCCTTCACCAAAAGCATGGCCTTGTCCTCCACCAGGTCTCTCCAGCAGAATTCGTTCCGCAAATCCAGGAAATTAATTATTAGGAAACACACATTTGCCTCTATATTCTATGTAATTTGAGTAAAAGTAGATGTGAATCTGGGAAAATAATCTGGTTGTGTTTTTAATGCATTAGATGAAGTTATATTGGCAATGTCAGTAGAAAGCAAAGGTTGTCAGAAGCATAAAGTAGGTATTTCATGTTTATAAACATTAAATAGAGTTAAATATAAGTACAGTAGAATGTCTTCCAAGATTTCTTAATTCCTGTATTTATGAAAGCATTTCTCACACGGTGGGGCAGCACAGAGAGAATGTAGCTGGGGTCAGTGTTCCTGGGGGTTCTGTTGGGCACTGCCAGGTTTCGCTGCCTCAAGTCCCTTTTGGAACCAGGTGTAGCTGGGAGTCACTCACCATGGGGCACAAAAGGCCTGTTCTTCTTCAATGCCCCCAAAAAAGTAAACCCAGTGTTATTCATCATTAGTGAGTTTCTGAAAATTACTGTTATCTTAGAATTGCATAATATTAGAATTGGACAATCCCAAGGGATCAGTTAGTTCTCATTTTGGAGAAAGGCATACAAATCTCCAGGTGGCTATGGGACATTCCACATTCACAGAATGACTAGTAGAAACCTGGCCGGTGTGTAGCTCACCGAGAGAAGGTCAGGTTGCTTGATGGAAACGCCGTATTTCTCTAGATATGTGCCTGTAGCCTGACTGGACATAAGCAAACAGAGTTGAAAGTAACTTAACAGATAACCATAGTTTGGGAGGAGGCTATAGAATTTCAAGGGGCAAATGGATGGTGAATGTTGCTGAATTAACTCCCATAGTATGTCAGACTGAAGACAGAGGAGGACTAAACCTTGGCACGAAAGCTAAGATTCCTGCAGCAGATCAGCCAGGTGTAAAACAGAGACAAGTTCCATAAGGTTATTTTTCAGTTTGTGAACTGTAAATTGATGTTTAATACATTGGAGGCGCAATAAATGATATTATTATTTGTTATCCTAAATCATAATAACATTGTTTGCAAGGTGCACACATGGAGCTCCCACTTTCCAATAATTTTCTCATTCAGTTCTGACTCAACTTATGGCTTAAGCTCTATCCACCCAATATGGCACCAATTTTCAGAAGCCACGAGTGGAACTGGAGACTCAGAACTCAAATTCGGGTCATTGTAACAGCAAAGCATGCATCTGTATCATAGATATTATTCTATAGTATCTATATAGCATCTACTATTCTAATATCTAGCAAAAGTCACGTGTCAGAGGTATTTGGGCAGCATTAGTACTCAATCTGTGCTTTAATTAGTAACACTGGCACTCACAGTTTCATGCCCACTATGAATATATTTGCCTTCTAAGGGATGATGGCCTCATGTATATACAACATACTTATATATATATATGTATATATAAAATACGTATACATATATGTTAGAGAGAGGGAGTGTCTCACTCTGTTGCCCAGGCTGAAATGCAGTGGTGCAATCATAGCTCACTGCAGCCTTGAACCTCCCAGGCTCAAGTGATCCTCCCACCTCAGCCTCTTGAGTAGCTGGGACTCCAGACGTGCACTATAGGGTCTCACTATGAGACAGGATCTCACTATGTTGTGCAGGCTGGTCTCAAACTCCTGGGCTCAAGCAATCTTCCCACCTCAGCCTCTTGACATGCTGGGATTACAAGCATGAGCCACTGCACCCGGCCAGCCATGCATACTTTTGAAATAATTTTATTTTTCAAGATTTGCAGATACAGATTCAAGAATGCATTTATGTTTCTGGGGACATGGCAAAACTAATGCAGTCTTGAGATCTATTTTCCTGCAAATCTTGGGAAAAAATTATTTATGCATTTACACTGTCATAGATCTATAGTGAAAGCTATTCTGCCATGAGTTCAGGCTCCTCAGTTTCAAGAGGCAATAGGCAGCCGCTGAGGACAGTGTGCCTGGAGCACCAGGAGACTTCCCACCCTGCCCGCTCATGCGCTGGTCTTCCCAGGTGACAGGCACAGGTCTGGCACCCCCACTTTTGTATCTTTTACTAGAAAGTGTCTCCTCTGCAGAAGCCCTAACCTAGTAGCATTCACTGATGCATTAGCACATCCAGGGGTTTTTATTCAGCGTGGTCTTAAAGACAAACATGCTACCTAGCTCTCACCCCATCACAAGAAGTCAATGCCAGCATGCATGCATTTAAACAATATGAAAATTGATGTTTTGTGTAAGAGGTGGTAGTGACCTCACAGAGCAGGGTCTGTAGGAATTGGCTCATAGAAAGCTCCTGTGGTTGGAAGATCATCACAGGAGAAACTCCAGGGGTGGGCACTTCCTGATTAAATGGAATAGATTAGGTGAGGGTTGAAAATGCCATCAAACGGCGAAAAGGATCAGGTTAGATGAACATCTCTGAGAGTTGCAATTAAAATGAACTTTTGGCTGAGGGACACCCAGAGGGGAGGTCCTTCTGACTCCACGTTCCATCCTCTGGTCTGGGGTAACACTTCTGAAAACATAACAATAGAGGGTCCTGGGCTGTGAGTCACGTGTGGACTTTAGAGATCCCGGTTTTATTTCTGTATTTGCCTCAATAAATATTTTACAACAAATATTTCCAAGGACAGCCCCAGCGCTGGGCTCTGCCTGGCCCTGTAGCATGAAGAGCAGCCTCTCACTCCCTGGGGAACAGGCCACAGCACTGAGGCAGTGGGTGCTGCATGGCGCTCTGCGGGCACAAGGCCCGGCCCCACCTGGACTGGAAGGCCTGAGAGTCTGTGGCTGCCTTGACCTGCCTGAGCCTCGTGGGGCCCAAATGCCTAGTTGTGAGTTCTCCTGCTTCCCCCAGGTAAGTCCCCACCCAGCTAGAGCCCCGTCAGCTGGACCAGCCACCTCCACTTGTTCCTCAACTTGCCAGTCTGTGAAATTTTTCAAACAAGCTGGTCACATAATCCAGCGGGCAGGAGCCAGGGGCACCCCCCTCTTGTCATACAAAGCCTGCTCCCCACAGCCCTGCTGGCTCACTCTGCTCCCCTCCTGAGGGCAGCCCTCAGGTGGCGCGAGTAGTCCTCCCCTGGGCAGGGGGCTATGGGACTCACACACTGCTGTCCATTCCACAGCCCACGCTGGTGCAATCCGTGCTCAGTAAACGGGACTGCAGAGGAAGGGAGACCCCCTAACCTCTGGGTGCACAGGAGGGGATCCATCTCCCACCCAGGGAAGGAGGTGAGGATACTGAGAAGCTCTCTCTCTGGGACTTTTCATTCCTTCATATTTCCCATCATATCTTCTCTTTGAAGGGTTTTCATCACTTCGGGGTGATCCCCAAATTGTTTTGGTCATCGCTACGCTTCAAGAGAGATCTCAGAAAATAGTATAGTATCTGTAACTATAGCTCTGTCTCCTTGAAATAAATGCACATTTTTCAAAGAAGCTTGTAGATACTTAGATTTCCCAGAGCATGTAACTCATGAATTACAAGTCATTCGCCGAAACTGAATCTAATCGAGGTAGTTTGCCCAGACTCAGTTTCCAATACTCCAGGGGGTGCAGGCAGAGGGGCTGGAGAAAGGTGGCTAACGGGTTCTGGACAGACATGCTCAGGGCAGGGCTGGCCAGGCTGTTCAGGGCCCACACAGCTCGGAGGGTGATGCTCAGGGTCGGCACACTGTCTACAACCCCAGAAAACATCTTCACATAGAAGGGAGGATGTGAAGGGACTCCAGTGTGTGGATGGGGTGGAGAACACCCTCTAAACCGAATCACATGTCCAGGAAACAAGTATTTGGGAATCTCAAGGAAATAGGTGTTTCGAAACCTAGAGTCAATTTTATCCATGCATTCTAAAAAATATGAAATGCTACCCACCCACCCACCCACCCACACACCCACCCACCCACACACCCCTTCTCTTTCTTGAATAGCCCCAAAGTATTCCTCGAAAGGGCAATGGGAATTCACATCTGAGCTGGGAAAATGAGCCCTGAGAGACCAATGCTGATCAATCCAGACCCTGAAATATGAATAGGAATCAGTACCCAAGGATCAACAGATGGCCAAGGAGAATTAGTAGGATAACAGAGGGAGGGCTGGGTGTACATGTGCATACACTCACACCCACTCGTGTACACACACTGTGTACACACCACACACATTCACACATACACACCACAATTAACCATCTCTGAGAAACAGCGTTAACAAAGGAAACAAATGGAAGCATTAAAAGAGTTTCGTTTGTATTCTTACAGTAATTTAAGAGACCATCACATGTGTAAAAGACAAATTGTCTTGAGAAAGAAGCTGCCAGAATCCCCAGAACCTGATATTTATGGTGATTTTTGCATTCTTCTTTATGACATCCGGGGTCTGAAATATTCTCCTGTGCACATGCAATCCTTTCATTTTGGAAAATGACATGTTTCCTTTCCTGAGACGGAGTCTCATTCTGTCGCCCAGGCTGGAGTGCAGTGGCGCAATCTCAGCTCACTGCAAGCTCTGTCTCCCGGGTTCACGCCATTCTCCTGCCTCAGCCTCCTGAGTAGCTGGGACTACAGGCTCCCACCATCACGCCCGGCTAATTTGTTTCATATTTTTTAGTAGAGACGGGGTTTCACCGTATTAGCCAGGATGGTCTCGATCTCCTGACCTCGTGATCTGCCCGCCTCAGCCTCCCAAAGTGCTGGGTTCTTAGTCCACTATTCTCCAATTCAACCCTCCAGAAAGGATAGAAGACAGAAATATTCAGTTCTCTGCATCCGGGCATTTCTGCTTTCCTTCTCAAAGGCTTGCAGTTTGGGCACTTGCCTTAAAAACAGCGTCTTTCTTGAAAGCTAGTTTGATTTAGACCTCCCTCACAAACAAGCCATTGATACATTTACAATGTGCATACTATATATGAAAAAATTATTTCAATGGTACATTATATAAAATATCCTCAAATAACTGCACAAACTGCATAAGTATATTGTTTCTTATATTTTAGAATTCAAAATCAAGCCAAAAGAAATTTCACAATAACTTAATAATTTGCCCACCATATTCCTCTCATTGTCTCAAATACCATTTTCCAATGTGACATTGGTATAATTAAGTATAAGGTCCTTCATTTCATCATTAGACAAAATGCTTTTTACACAGAAAATTCTTGGATTTGATTAGATTCTGAGGGTGGCAAAGAGTTGTAAAGCAGTAAGTGACATAAATTTTCCCCAGAGGCAAAAGGAAATGGGATGTTCTAAGAGCATGAACTTCCCTTAGTCTTGATTCCCCCGTTCCCTGTCCTGTTTTCACAATGGGGACTTCTTAATTTTTTATAGATTTATGAGCAACAGGAAAACCAACTTTCTATAATCCACCTCCAAATCTAGGTTCTGTAATACATCTCATAACTGACTGATTAGATGATAAGAAAGGAAATTTTTATGAAGCGCCTAATACGCGCCAATGCTATCCAAGGCAATTTACATATATTATCCATTTTAAGCTAAATAATAAACTTGGCCAAACTATTAAGACGATGGTTTTACAGATGAAGAGCACGACACTGGGAGAGGCTAAGAAAACTGGCCGGGCTCACACAGCTAATGAGAGCCAGGTTCTGGACGCCTGGCTTTCTTGTTTCAGAGTGCATGCCGTTTCTACTCTTGTGTATTGCCTTCCCAAGTGGGAGAATTTTCATTTTTGAGAAACGCTTAGAAAATTCTGAACAGTTAGAAGCTGTTTGAATGCCAATGAATTCTTTTGGAGGTTAGTCATTCTACTTACATGGAAAGCCTTCCCCTGAGGCTCTGTTTATCACTTCTGTATTTCTACTGGTCTCATCTCCAGGCACCCCACTGAGATGACTTCAACTCTTCACATTGCTTTCCCCTAAGAGGCAGTTCAGAATCACTATTACCACCATCACCACCACCATCACCACCATCATCACCATCACCATCACCACCACTACCATACCATCACCACCATCACAATCACCATCATCATCACCATCACCATCACCAACACCATCATTACTATCACCATCGCCTCCACCACCATCACCACCATCATCATCCTCACTATCACCATCATCACCACCACCATCACCACCACCACCGCCACCATCACTACTGCTACCATCACCACCACTGTCACCACCACCACCATCACCACCACTATCATCACCACCACTATCACCACCACTATCACTATCACCACCACTGTCATCACCATCACTGCCATCACCATCACTACTGCCACCACCATCACCACCACCATCACTACCATTACCACTACCAACACTAACACCATCACCACCATCACCACCACCAGCATCATTATCACTGCCATTACCACTAGCAACACCATCACCACCATCATCATCACTATCACCACCACTACCATTACCTCCACCACTACCAATACCAACACTACCAGCACTAATACCAACACCAGCACCAATACCAGCACCAATGCCATCACCACCATCACCCACCACCACCACCACAGTAACAAGAATGGTTTAATGCATGTAGTTTTCACCCAGTGGACTCAGATTTTGAATAACCTTCAACCCAATGAGCAACAGAACATTGTTTACTCTTCATTCATCCATCTTACCTTGCCTGGGCCACCAACAATTTAAAGAACAATCAAAGTCCTTTATATCACATTTCCATTTTATGTAAATATAATTCATACCTAGCATGAATTCTTTAAGGGTCATCCTGATTCAGGTCTTTGCATATGTTTTATTTTGTGCATTTTCAGTTCTCACTCTCTTTTTATTATTAAGAGAGTTTCCTCTTCCTCCACCTGACATCCCTTACCCTATAACTGGTTATGATCTAAGATAATTTCTTTTCATCAATACCTTGTTTTGTGCTTTGTGTTGGAATAGCCAAAAGTAAAATCAATTCTTCCTTGACTCATAACGACAACCTACCAGGGAAGAATTTCATGGGTCCTAAAAAAGAGAATTCCAAGTGTTCCCTGGGTATACCATTTTTTCTTGTTTTTCAGTAGAGTCTTGGAAAAAGTTATTTGCCCGGTGGATGATTTAGGTAAATGTGTTCTTGTACAGCATAACTCATTAGATAACAGGTAGTCAATTAGCAAAGTAAAGCCACCTTCCCATCATACAACGTTGAGGACATTCCAATAACTTTATTTGATCTGAGTGCATGGTCACCTGGCTCCCATGTGTGGGAAGTCTGGCAAGCTGGCCTCCCACAGGAGAATCGCGGTGTGGCAGTTACGTCTCTCTTCCCCTCATTTTCTTATTAAGAATGTAGCAAAACAACAACATCAACACACACCCCTATATCGATATGGTTTACAGTATTGGATGCTAAGTACAGGCGATCCTTCTTCTCATGCTTTAGAACCGGCATTTGCCATCAGCCAAGAGGCAGAAACACTGAGATGTGCTTTCTGAGTTGTCTTAGAGAAGACAGCAGATTCTCTTAGAGGATCCTGATGCAATTGTGACCTTAGTAAGGACTCAAGATACAACCATGCCCCTTGGCCCCTGTAAACAGTCATTTTCTACCTCCCACGCTGTGATTTCAGTCAAATAAACAATGAAGTCAGATCTGTCAGAGAGTTCATTTGGCCAGTGTTACCTTTGCTTCATAAGGAATAAAACATGATGCTTTGTTTGTGCCAAGAAGATAAAGGGATGCATCTGTTCGGTGGCTACATATATAATAATCCACTATTTAAAAACAAGTCCTTTTGGCATACCTCACAGACCCAGATAATTTCCCAGGCTAAACTCAACGCTAACATTTATAAAAGACAATACGGAAGGTCCTAAAGCAGCATCTGTAGGACTAGACCTAGATAAAGACAGTTAATTATGCTCACAGATATTTATTACCTCAAAGTGTCTAAATAAAATGTAGCTCTTAAACTATTATCCAAGTAAGCCCAGTGATTTTAACTGGCTCTTTTTACTTTGTATTGATAATCTGTAAAAAAAAACATACATAAGCACAATTTCTCAAAACACAACCAATACCAGCAAACATAATTTCTAAATGTAAAGAGCATCCTGAAAACTAATGATGAACTCATTTTCTTAGCTGGTGTGACCTTCGTGAGAAGAAAGCTTTGAAAGAGTATTCACCACGGACAATGCAAAACTTCGGAGTTTTTTATGAAAATTAAATGGTTTGTCCCCTGAAGAATCAGCATTAAAACCCTTTTATGCACTGGCATAAAAAATTAACCTTAACAAATAAAACTAAGCTGTGAATCATTTATCTTTGCTTATCTCTTTGATTACTGTATATTAATTAAGATGTGAATTACTACTTGAAATAAAAGGATGCCTGGAATCCAAAAAGAATGAAAAATGCAGGCTGATGTAAGGAGACAATGAGCTAGGTAATTCAGGAAGCAATTGAAAAATGAATGTTTACTTTTAATGTTTTACTTTGCTATTTTCCTTAAAAGAAAATCTATATAAATTTATATTGTTTGCACTCTGCTGTTCTCTGATAGTTGAAAACAGTTGTTCGACTGCACTGGTCTTTGAACGCTTAGATGGCAGGGCTCAATAATCTGTCTCAGCCCAGGTTAAGTGATGGAATTCATTTAAATGCCCCAGAAGTAATCATCCACAAAGAGTACATTATTTCTCTTTTATGAATTTTCAAACCTAATACTGATGGGTGGCATGCAATTAAACCTGATCAATATGTAATTTAGGTGGGCTGACATGTTTTCAAATTCTCAGAATATAGATTCTTTCAATATTGCAAGAGCTTAGCGAAATACTTAGCTCTTATAAAATAGCTAAAGCAGTTTAGTACAGTACAGAAAAAAGAATAAGTTTAGCCAGAAGATATACAGGGAAGTAATTATACTCGGAGAGTCTAATTTTTGAACAGAAACCATAATCGGTAAAGGAAGAGTGCCTGGGATCCTGCTTGCTCTTTCTACCGCCCTCTTACCTTCTCTCTTCTACATAAGAGAAGCAAGAAAGGCTATCAGCAGGATTTTGTGAAGTACCATGTCAGCAATTTTCATGTACAAATACTTTCAAAAGCATTGTAAATACTAATTAGAAGATTGTCAAACCACATTATTACATTTACTCACAAAATTTTACATTAATGTATTACATTAGCACATTTATAAATGTAAATGTACTATGTTAATACATTTACTCACAAAGTTTTATTACCCAGAAATCAAAGTGAGACCCCCCCCCAAAAAAAAAACACCCAGACCCCATGGAGGGGTGGGATTACCATAATGACCCTTTGTGTTAAGCTAATAAACAAGGGAAGTACATTGGCTTGTGACCCTAAAGGTGAAGGGGGACGCTCTCTGGTATTACTAATTAGCCTGCTGTCATCCACACAATGAGAATTACACTTGAGTTCCTATGATTTGACAGGATTCAATTTTAAATTTCATGCCTGAGGTCTTAAAGTGCTCTTTCACCCCTCGCATTTGCATGTTATCCATGGCCAATCAAATACAAACAGGGCTTTATGTTTGTGGAAGCCGGTGGGAAGCAGAGATGCATGAGGCTGGCCCTGCAACAACACCCGTGCAGCTCAGGGAGCCGGGTTTCCACACAGGCCTTGGCACCAAGCCAGAGCTTTTCATCATGGTGAGGAGTGTAGTATTTTCTGGACTTCCATCCACAGACAGGGCTTTTTTTTTTTTTTTTTTTTGGTCAAATGTGTGCTGAATGTTCATTAAGCCCACTCCTCTTCCTTGTGCAGATGATTTGCTTAAATTGGCTGCTCCTGACTGTGGGGACAATCGTCCTTCCCCTCATTTCTTGCTCGGAGCAGAACCCAGTGCCAACTCTCATTCACTATATTCAGGGAAACTTGTTTTCCGGTTACTCTGCCTGGGGCTGAGACCACGATAGCATCTCTCCTTCAAGGGATGGGGCGAAGGGAGAACCTCCTGCACCCGTGATTCATTTGCTATTTTAAGACCAGGGAGATTCATACTGGTACTTACTAGATGAATATTAGCCATCAACAAATACGCCCTTTCCAGTTCAATTTTCGTAACATCATTGAGTAAAATGTTAGCTCTATTTAAATCACACTTCCTCTTGAAACTTCACACCTTCTGCCCTGAAGTTGGTAAACATTCTGATGTAATAAAAGAAGTATCCACCCCTCATCCGGGTTCATTTAAATAAGCTCCCGGGTAAGAAATTGGGAAGAACAAAGTCACAACTTTACAAAGGCATAAGTAAACAAAAGGACCCTCTGCAATTCATCCTGACAACCTCAAATAAACACTAATGTGTTTTCTTGGATGTGCCTTTCAGAAATGCCTGAAGTGATGTGGAGGGAGAGGCTTTCTCTGAGCTATTTGCTGGTCACTGGGTCAGAAATGACAAAGGATTCTGTCCATTAGTTTTTCAATACAATGCTCAATAGTAGCTGGAAATTGATGGGGTAACTGTGGCATCGCATTGAGGAAACTTATGATGCGGACAATAGCACTTTCAATAAAACGGCTTTTGATTTTCTATGTGTCAAACGTTTTAATATTAGGGCATTTCTAGGTCAATGAAGGGTTAATGTAGCATCATAAATCATATCTCAACAAGAGCCCTAAACTTGCTATGAGTGGGAAGTAGTCTGTTCAGGTCAAAAAAAAAAAAAAAATCATCCAAAAAAATCACAAAATGTAAGTAGCTGAAGCAAGGTGGAAACCACATTTATTTCACTGCCCCCATACAGACATCGACATAGCATACTAAGGAGAGTGAATAATAGGTGAATTAGAAATTAATGATTCTCTGCAATGTAAATGGCAATTAAAAGCATGGGCTGCTCCAGGCTCGGTCCAAAGCCCGTCTCCATTTATTTGGTTGGAAACTCACAGCATATGTAAATGTTGCAATTGAGCTCTGCTACGTCTTTATTGAAAGCTATCATCTTCTGTCCACTTTAACCCCACCAAGTACACTTAACGTTGCATCTATTCACTCACCTTTACAATAGAATTTCCACCATTATAGTGTTTGGCTAATCTTTCGGTATGAATAAATAATGATCACTCCAACAAGCCGTAGCCCCACACATGACACCCTTGATGTTACGATCGGCAAAGCTCAATGATTTACATCGATTATAATCCTACACGTCAAAGTGGTGCCTGGCAAAGCTACCTCGTTGCTGTTATTTGTGGGATTTATTTTGGTCTGAAATGCTCAAAAAGAGCTATTCTTGCAGAAGGTGTAAAATGGTTAATTTTTTAACTCGTTAAAAAAAAAAAAGAAAATGAAACCCTTTCACCACCATTACGTGTAAGTGCAATTAAAAAAAGATGACAAATTCAATAAGATTTAATGAAGAACAGAAGGAATGCAATGAAAGAACACTTTTCCCATTTTGTTTGTGCTTTTAGTCTAAACTAGCCACATATATCACACCTTGCACAGAGATTGTTTTCAGAGAAAAGAGCCATTTAAACACCCTTATCCAGAGGGAAAAGATCACACAGCAAAGTCCCTGCTTTCATGACATACCAGAGTCTGCAGAGTCGGGGAGAGACACAGAACCACCCTCTGTCATGAGGTCCCAGCTCCTTAAAAAACATGCAAACAAAACCCCAACAAACCAAAACAAACCACAACTCTGAGAGCAATGTAAACTTAGGCACAATTTGTCACTTAAAATCTGCAAATCCCTGCAATATTCGGTGCTAGCCTGTGAAACAAATGGGTTTCTGGGAGGGAAAGCTGCATTGACAAACCCAGCAAAGAGCAATTTTCTGTCGTTTAATGAAGGATGGAGAAAGGGCTTGATAAAGTACCCACTCATTACAAGTTTGTTTTTGTATGTGTGTCTGGATGGCCGACAGAGAAAATGTGCATGTGTTGATGAAAAGGTAAAATCTCCCCAGTTCAATCTTCTTAGACAAGTTGCAATTGTTAAAAGCAATCTTATTTTATTGGGAATTCATCTGGACAGTACCGAACAAAGAGACGCCTGAAATAGCAGCCTGTTGGCATTTCTTTTTAGCTAAAATCATACAAAATATTGTAATTGTTAGAGTTTTACATTTTCTTTCGACTCTAATGTATAGCATTAAAATGATGTATATATAATCTTAGAATTTATAAAATATCCAATTAATTTAATTTCTAGCCAGTCATACATATACATGAAATGTGTTCTATAGCTACATAATTTCTATTCTAATCTTCTATATTAAAATACATAATACAATGACAGATTATATTACCCCTATGACTGTTATATTAATTTTGTTATTTGTAACAACAATTGAAACCATCAAACAAATAAGCAAATTTCCAAATTTAGATAGATAAAAAATGAAATTGAATACTGCTTAGTTGGATCAAAGTTCTAGAAATCAGTCACATGGAATCAAAATATGTTATAACTTTAAAAACTTGAATATATAAATTATCTTAGTTTAGTTATTTGAAATCGTGAAAAAAGATCAGACATTTTTTCTTATTTTAACAACTGAAATTGTAAGGAAACAGGATCACAGGGAGATGAGTGCTGAGCAAAGCTGTCAGGAGATACTTCTTAATGATACTGGAAGGGATGTCCTAGCGCCGGGTACTTGATAAGGTTATTAAGAAGATACGTTGACACAGCACGCACGCACGCACACACATATGATTCTGGAATAATCTAGGCATCATCTACACACAGTTATGTGGATTCAGGCATGAATAGCAAATTCTGATGACCCTCAGTCTTGCAAAGCCCTGGTCTAGTGGACGGAGTTTGCAACTGAAGGTGCCTTCTCTCTCCCTGTGAATGTGAGGTGCACTGTCTGCTTCTTCCTGCCATAGCGAAAATCTATCGGCAACTGCTTAAAATTTAGGGCTTTTCTGTATTCCACTTTTTCTTTCAGTTTTAACCCCGGTGTGCTGTGTTTGTGAGACTCCTGTTCCTGCCCCTTAGCAGTGACCCACTGTCTCAAGTGAGGATGCCCCTCCCCCTGCGTCCGGGCAGGAGGGCTGGCCGCCTGGCATTTCAACCTGCAAAAGGCCTGTTTTGAGGACCAAGTCCAGAGTCAGAGAGAACCAGGGCACGCCACTGCCATGTACTGCCTGAAGCAGAGTCATCCGCTCATGGCAAACGTTAGGGGCCACAGACGGAAGGTCTTCATGCCCACACCAGAAGGGTTTTGTGTGGCTTAGATAATTTTTTAAAAAAATTCAGCTAGCATTTAAACATTGGGATGTTTTTATATACATGTGTGGATTTTCAACTTTTATTAAAAATATGTGGATCTGGCCGTGTTGTGTTCCCGTTGTGCAGGGCACAGTGGGCTGCAGTCCAGCCACACGGCTCCCTGCAGGTGGTACAACCTCCCTCCAGCTTCCCATCTGCTCCTGCTCACCCCAGGTTCTGCAGGGCCTGTGAGCAACTTAGCTCAGGCCCTCAGAGGGAACCGCTGGCTCTGTAGGAAACTTTTGTGGCAACAAGGGAATGGACAGAAGAATGCAAAGAGAAAGGTTTCTTTTCTAATGGAAGTACTCTATTAATTTAATTTTACTATCTGTGAACACCATTATTTTCTATGATAAGTAGGGATCACAGCATCTTAATGAATCAAGTGTTCACTTATTAATTCCCATCTCATTCACCAGAACTGTAGTAATTATATCAGGATGTGCAAAACTCTAGAATGTCTAAAATGATTAAGCCCCCAAGTGGGAATTTAATTGAATGTATTATAAGCTTTTGAAAATTCAAATGTGTACATTTGCCCCCGTATCCATGGGAGATAAGTTCCAAGAACCCCTGGAGATACCAAAGTCCACACATGCTCAAGTTCCTGATATAAAATGGTGTAGTGCCTGCACATAATCTGTGCACATCTTCTGGTTCACTAACATCAACTCTAGATTACTTATGATACCAACTTCAGGGTAAATGCTATCTAGTTGCTTTCTGGATTGCCTAGAAAATAATGACAAGAAAAGTCTCTGAACATGTTCTGTACAAATGCAATTTTTTTCCTGAATATTTTCAATCTTGGTTGGTTGAATCTATGGATGGGGAATTCACAAATACAGATGACTGACTATGCATTGGAAACATTTTTAGCAAACAGTAAAAATTACCAGTGTCCTAAAGTGTTAACACATGAAGTTGTGCTCTTAAAAAGATTAATGATTATTTCATTATAAATGTCAACTTTATATGTTCTGATATGTATTTTTATAAATGATTATGTTAATGCATTTATTAGGTGCTTTTTTCTTAATTTCAAGACTTCATCAATCACTTGCAAAGAAGGTTCAAAAACAGAGAAGTTTAGGTGTGACCCATCAGGATTTCCATACACAAGGTGAGTGAGTTAGACAAGTGCATAAACATGCAAATCATGAATGGGAACAAACAGATGACGTGGGGAAAGGCAGGAGGGCTGTCTGGGGTTCTCTGGGCTGGGTGACGTCAACTGGGCTGTAGAGCCATTTGGCATGGTCTCAGAACACACACACACACAACGCATAATCTCCCTTCACGTCAGATTAAATTTCAAGGTGCATCATGAACAGCATAAGCCAACATCATTGGTATTTTAGCAAGATCATTTGCATATTAAAGGCTAAAGATACTTAATTTTGATCATGTGATATGAAAACGAGCACACCATCTATTTGCTTGTCCTGTGTTTTTCCACTGCAGACAGAACACACAAGGGTCACTCTCCATCCCCACCTGTTATGGTGCTTAATTCCCAAACACCCCCTCCTCTTGTGATCACTGCTGAGCGCCATGCACAGAAGAGACGCGTGGCATTTCTTGCCCATGTGGCTTGGGACAGCTACACAGAAAATACCATGAAAGCAAGGCTTACAAAGTTGGGACCTGAAGAAACAGGACATTCTATCTCATTTTCATGACTAAATCATTTTATGATGACAGAATTTGTACCTTCCAAAAATATATTGCTAAGGTTAGTTTATCACCCAGGAATGAACTTAGAAAATAACAACTCCACAACTTAGGAATGGAGAATCACAAGCTGTAGCTTTTCACTTAAATGCAGGAGCTAAGCTATGGATAAGCAAAGGCATACAAAGTAATACAACAAACTTTAGAGACTCAGAGGGGAGGGGTGAAAAGGGGGTGAGGAATAAAAAACTACGTATTGGACACAATGTACACTTCCAAGGTGACACAGGTACACTAAAATCTCAGAATCTACCACTATGTATAATTCATCCATGTAACAAAACCCACTTGTACCCAAAAAGCTATTGACATTTTAAAAAATTAAAGAAATTGACTGGGCGCGGTGGCTCACGCCTGTAATCCCAGCACTTTAGGAGGCCGAGGCGGGCAAATCACGAGGTCAGGAGATCGAGACCATCCTGGCTAACACGGTGAAACCCTGTCTCTACTAAAAATACAAAAAATTAGCCGGGCGAGGTGGCGAGCGCCTGTAGTCCCAGGTACTTGGGAGACTGAGGCAGGAGAATGGCGTGAACCCGGCAGGCGGAGCTTGCAGTGAGCCGAGATTGCGCCACTGCACTCCAGCCTGAGTGACAGAGCAAGACTCCGTCTCAAAAAAAAAAAAAAAAAATTAAATAAATTAAAATCTTCAGTTTATGGTGAAATTGAGAATCGCTGCTAAGTAGCATGAAAGAACATTTCTTTCCCCAAATCACACAATTTGGTTCTTGACTGTAACACCTCATGTGCTTGCTTGGCTGCTAAATATGAATGTAGTGGTTAGTTAATATTTTCCTTCTAAAAAGTCACTAAAATTGGCATCTTCCTTTCAGAAAATAACATGTTAAACAATAAAATTTCAAGGTGCATTTGAACAATTATTTAATAATAAAAGTTTAACCAAGACTTTATAAAATGTAAGTGCAGATGGGATTTTTAAAAGCAAAACTTTAAAGGACAAAGGCTTACTGGATAGAATGCTTACAAGCACCAATAAAAAATACTTAGACACAAAAATATACATAAGGTATATTATTACAAAAATTAATTTTAAGCATTTAATATGTGCCACATATGGTTCACATGTCAATGAAGAAAGTATCTGCACACTCCAAGAGAGAGAAGGGTACAGTGGTAACACTGCCAGGATATCCATGGGCAGAGCAAGGGCTCAAACCCTGCCCTGTCAGAGTCAAAAGACTTTATGATGAATCAAGGACTCCCTCTACCTCCAAATAATGAGAAAGAAATGACTAACAATTCATTTGGAAAAACACAAGCAGTTTCAATAATAAAGAGTAAATTGCAATTAAAAAATATAAGCTGCATTATATAAAAATCATGAATTTGGCTCAAAATTAGAAATATAATGGAAAATATACATTTTTCTAAATGATTGTATTTTAAAAGTATCAAACACTTTAAAGCCCAGGACAATTTAAAGTATAGATTCCTTTTGACATATGAAATGAAAAAGTGCTATTTGATTTCAGGCCAAAGGTAGGACACTTTTCTATTCTAAATAATCATACTTATTCTCCACATAGAAAAATCCATACTTCTCAATTTAGTATGGAGGAAACCACTCCTGGATGGGAGATGGGAGAGCTGGTTTTTGGTCCTGACTTAGTCGAGCCTCCATTTAGATAGAGCTTATCGCTGTGGCACCTTTGACTTCGTGTTGGTCAAGGGCTGGTCTGCTGAGTCAACCTCACTGCCCTGGGCTCAGTGACTGGTTAGAAGCTCCTGCAAGTGGGCCCTATGTGGGATGGGCTTTCCAGACCTACCTTCAGCTGCTTTGTATATCACATTTCATTTTAAGGATAAGCTCTGCTGGTAGATAACAGTTAGGCTATCTTTGGCACAGAGGATTTATAAAGCCCTTTACTGACGTAACATACTACAGATTTTCCCACTTGTTTTCCCAGTAACGCGACTTTCTCAAAGCAAGTTATCTTCTGTAACTGGTGATGCAATGGCAACCACAGCTCTAAGTTACGGCTGAGTTCCGGGGTCATTTTCTCCTATAAAAAGCAAATCATCCATTCCCTGGGACCAAGTCTTTGTGTGCATATAAATGTGTTTATGATTCACATATGGGTTTCTCTAAAAGTAAGATTTTACAGACAATTTCTATAATTTTATGGATGCTGTGTAACTTTTTATGGCTATTTTGCAGAAAGGATTAAACAAAATAATTGGGATTTAGGGTACTGTTAGTTAAAAGGCTGTTATCAAAGTAACTTTGTCCCCCCACAAATATATACTTCATTTTTTTTAAAATGTGAAATTTGTTTCAACCACAGAAATGTATCAACAATGTAAGGCTTTCACAGAAGATGTTTATGCGTCCTGGGTATGAGTAATGCATAAAACAAAATAATGATGATGATAAAATTTTTAGTAAAATTTATAGAAAAAATATCACTTCCTTGAGGGCAACGATCATGTTTTTCTTTGCTGAAATTCTCACAGCCTTATTTATCATAAAAGTTCCAAAAGATACTTGTTGCGTTTGTGATTGAATTCTGATAACAGTGGTATACACAGCTAGAAAAGTAAAACTCTTAAAAAAACAGAGGCATAATGCACTATTTATATGTAAGAAATGCTCTTTAAAACACTCTCATCTTACATATGCATAAGGATTACATCTCTTTTTATTTTTACTGTAAAGCAAATGATGACTGTATTCATCCTGTAATGATCCTTGGTGCATATGGAGCTCATCACCACCTGTCCTGGTGTTGAAGGTATTTGAAGAAAAGCTGATGCAGCCTGGTCCGCTCCCAGGACCAGCTCAGTGCCCAGTGCCCAGTGCCCAGTGACATCACACCTGCCTCCCATGTGAACAACGGCCAGGTGAACAGCATCTCTTCCTGATACTGAACACGCCTTCAGCTGTGCACCAAGCGTGCGTGCTCCACTGTGTGACTGTTTATTGGTAGAAATCATATGTGGCCCAGAATGAAGAGAGGCCCCAGGTGGGCCTGGAGGGAGCAGAGCCGGAAAATGTGAAAAATCAGGAAGTGACAATGACCAATATAAAATTCAGCATGTTCACTTTGGAGATACTCTTAAATATTCGAGATTTGGCTAAGCAAGGATCATTGAAATACCAACCAGTGTTTCATATACACAGCAAATGAAATGCCAACATTTTATATACATAAGACCCCACCAAAAAGTATACACAATAGTCAAATTCATGCAAGAATTGTCTGCGGACTAGCAGAGAATCAAAACGTTAAAAGGCTCTGTTTTCAAAGTAACTTGGTCCCTCTGCAAACATACACTTGATTTTTTAAAGTGTGAAATTTGTTTAACAACCACAGAAATTAATCAACAATGTAAGTAGATAATCAAAATAATGGATTTCACAACAAGTAAATATTAACTAGATTTTTCTAAACGCAAAAAATAAAAACTACCCTCCACCAGCACCACGGGTATTGCAGGTGGCATTCTGGTAGCCACACCTTCTGTGGTGGGCAGGGTACAATGGGCTGTGGACAGCCTTTGTGGGGAACTTTGTTCTTCTCTCTAGGAAACATTACTGTGAATGTTCAATTGCAGTGAAAAACAGCTGACCTTCCTTCCTCCTTCTGTGTCGCCTTCTCTATTCCTTTCTCTGTCTTCCATTTGTTTTCCTTCTTTACTTTTGAACTTTTAAAAACAGAGGTAGGCTGGTAGGATGTAGGCTGTTGAGTGTGTGCTAGGCACATGTCTGCTTTTGAGCACGAGAATACGTCACCCTTGTTTACAAAGACTCTGGGGACATTCTTCAAGTACTATTTTGTCTAACATGAAAATAGACGCCTATTACTTCTAAATCTCAAGGAGAAAAGAAAACATTAAATTGAAAAAACTGTAACATCAGCTAAGGGAGGTTTCTTTCATGTGGATTTTGGGAGACATGTGAGAGACAACTGGCCATTTTTTATAAGGAGGGATGATGCTGCTTATTTCATAATAATTTATCATCTCCAATCTCCCTGCTGTCTGCTCTGAAATGTGTTACAGCTATCTGTTACTGAATTTGAGTGACTTGGCAGCAATAGTCTATATAAATGATATTTTCAAGATTTTCTTCATGGTTCAGGCATTATTTCCCATGTATTCCCAATATATATATATGTTTACACACACATATATATATGTATTCATAAATTTGCCAATTTCCACAATTTCTCAGGTATACACAAACATAGTACACCCTCTTGGTAATTAGCTCATTCAAAATACGAGCGTGAAAAACTGCATACTGTGTGAAATGACAAATATGTTAGTTTACCTCACTATAGTAACCTGATTCTATACCTCAAATATACACAGTAAAATTTACTAAAAATAAAATACAAAAATGAAAATATTTTATAATACTTCCTAAGGAATATTTTCCACAAAATTTTCTGGTTTATTTTGCCAACTGGTGAATCCGTGCATACATGTCAGGTATAATGATCTCCCAAACAGAGGGTAAAACACATCTAATCCTTCTCTCTCCCCCAACCATAAGACAACAAAGAAAATAACTCACACTACATAGTATACACAATGAACTAACCAAAGGGCCTGGTGGCTTCAACATAATGCTTAGAAAGCACACCTCAATTGTGGTTTTCCTTGTGTAAATATCAATCTGATCAGAATATAGTATATTATTGGATTTCTAATTTTCTGTGAAAAGACCAGGCTATGTTAAGCAGCCTTTAGCAAGCTGTCACAGATGAGACCAATAAGCACATCCTGCCTTAACACCCAGCAAGGGTTGCCTAGGATACGATGTCGAGGGACGAGGGTCAGGAGTCAAACTGACCAATATTGAGTAAATTGCATTGGTCTGAATGATTCCCCCTGAGCTAGTAATGATATTGCAAGAACATAGTTTGGTCTGCAGACAGATAAATACTACATTTGAAGATCAACAGAGAGCTGCATTTGGCAATTGTTATATATGCATGAATTTGGTTTGTGTGTGTGTAAAATATATAAAAATATGCATGCCGAGGCTAACATGACAATGAGTTGGATATACATTAACTATATATTACTACAAGGGTACATATATATCTACTTACTCATGTTTTTAGTTGAAAGTAAATCAGGGCTATACACCAATTTATACAAAAATATTATAGTAAAAATATATACAATATTTTTTATTTTGACATTTATATCCATGAGTTTTGACCTTAAAGCATATGCTGATTTTTCAGGATACAACAAAACTAGAGAAATATGATCTAAAGAGTTATTTTTTTAAGAGTCTCCACAAACTGTTTCAAACACATGACATGAAAGTTTATTATCAAATTTAATATGCAACCTAAAACTTTAAAAAACAAACATGAAAGAGTTCGGTGGTAGTCTTCTTAATAACATTCTTCTAACCACTAAAATTCATACTTTTTTCCTACGTAATCAATGTTTTAATCTATATTGCAGCCTTCCCATTAATAAGCTGGCTGAGTAAGAAGTCGATGCATTTCTAAGCCTTTTTCTGCTTTCTCCTCTTTGCCTTTGACACCGTTTGGTCTTTCCTCATAGTTTGTCATGGCTCAAGGATTAAACATTAAGCATTAGTGCAGTTGCATTAAGAAAAGACCTAAAATGGCGAGAGACTCAAAGCATGCCAGGCTGGATCTATAACTCAGAGGAAGACGAACATAAACAGAAGACCCAAAATTTTGAAGACTGGCCTAGGTTGACCTAGCTCTTGCCGGCAGTTTTTAGACCTGTCCTCCTCTCCAGAATTGTCCCTCTCTCCAGAACTGTCCTCTTCTCCAGAACTGCCCCCCTTTCCAGAACTCTTTCCTTCTCCAGAACCGTTCCCCTCTACAGAACTACCCCTCGTTCCAGAACTGTTCCCCTTTCCAGAACTGTCCTCCTCTCCACAGCTGTCCTCCTCTCCAGAATTGTCCCCCTCTCCAGAACTGTTCCTCTGTTCAGAACTGTCCTCCTCTCCACAGCTGTCCTCCTCTCCAGAGCTGTCCCCCTCTCCAGAACTGTTCCTCTGTTCAGAACTGTCCTCCTCTCCAGAACTATTTCCCTCTGCAGAACTGTCCTCATCTCCAGAACTGTCCTCCTCTCCAGAACTGTTCCCTTCTCCAGAAATGTTCTGCTTTCCAGAACTGTTTCAGAACTGTTCCTCACACCAGAGTGGAACAGTCACAAGTAACAGAGTTAACACTATCTAAGATTCTATCATCTTTAATTTAAAGTTTTATAAACAAGTCAAAGAGAAAAGACTGAAGAGGATATATGAAAGATAATTTCTGTTGGAGATAGGTTTCAAACATTTTGAAAATATTATAACCTTGCAAATTTATAACCTCAATGAAAATAGACTTTATCATCCTTATTTACTAATGTATCTTTCCCAGAAATGACTTAATCACATTTTCTGTACCATGATGAGATTTATGCCCTTGGCTTGAAGGATGTTCTCTCATGTCTATAGTATGGCACATGCACGTTGACATGTGTTTGTGCATAAAACAACAACACAGAATGTTCTGAAAGTATTTGGATAAGTATGTGAGTTACTCATACTATATAATTTACATCTTTAAAAATACCCTTGTTACCATTTTCTAGTTTAAAAACAAAAGTCAAAACTGGTTTCCTAAAAAACAAAGGGGCATGTGTTTTTATGATTTAATGGATGTCATTTGATATTTACTGTATCTAAATCTATAGATAAAGGACAGAAAAAAAATGGCCAGTGCAGCTCTAGATGAATGGTTAAGAAAGGAATTATCCTAAGTCTAAAGTAGTGCATTTATAAAAATGCTGAGTTCCATCTGTGTTCAACTGGGATACTGACCAGAGGGAGGCTGGAGGCAAGATAATTAAGTTTCCTTTACTAATTTAGTTCTTTGTAGCATTTGCAGCTATCTTTTCTAAGTGCCTGCTGCCCAGTCCTGTCACCTTTGATGCTGAATTGGCTGCCAAGGTGAAAGATGCTACCCTGAAAATCCTCATTGAAGGGTCCCTTACATTACGGCCTGAAAGGGGGCTGCCCAGATATTTTAAATTTGCTTGTTTTATTTCACACATGTCCTGCAATCTACACTAATTACACTGAGATTTCAGTATTGGTTTCAATAGAGAAGTGATTGATAAGGAAGATGCTAGGGAAATCTATAGCAAATAATAGAAAGGAAAATTAATAAATCACAGCTCTATTCACATAAAGAAAGAAAATTTTTTGTAAGGCGAACTATTTAAAACACAATTAGCTCATTCATGTCTTGGCAGCAGGAAATACTGTTTTTAGACCTGCAGTGAGCTCGCTCTTCACTTGAGATTTAAACTGACAAGTAAGAAGATGTGTAGTCTTGAACTTGTTCCTCTGCTAACGAGGTCTCACTCACCTTGCTCCTGAAGACACATCCTCTCATCTGTGTGTTCCTGCATGCAAAGGAGAGGCTATTTTCAGGCCATTTCCATGCTCTGCTCCAGACATTATGTATTGAAAATACCAGTACACGGGAGAGAGACCGGTGACTCAAACGTGTCTCTTTAGGACCCTCTTAAAATCAACGCATCCAGTATTATTAAAGACATCTTTTGGGGAAAATATTTTGTTGGAAATATCCTAAGCTCTGAAAATGCTTCATTAAAGGATCTTTGTGCTGTTTGTCCCCCAGGTCCTTAGGGGTTGCCACTCTGTTTTACCCTGGAGTTCCCCTCGCTGGTCACTCTACACCTCAGCGGAGGGCGCAGGGTCATCCTGGTCTCCGGCTCTGACCAGTACCTATTGCCAAACTGATGTGGTTTGGGCGTCCCCCCAAACCTCATCTCCAATTCCCATGTGTCGGGGGAGGGACCCGGTGGGAGGAGTCATGGCGGCGGGTCTCTCCCGTGCTGTTCTCCTGAGGGTGGCTCACGGGGCGCGTCTCTCCCGTGCTGTTCCCGTGACAGTAGATCACGGGGCGAGTCTCTACCGTGCTGTTCTCGTGACAGTGGCTCGTGGGGCGGGTCTCTCGCGTTCTGTTCTCGTGACAGTGGATGACGGGGCGGGTCTCTCCCGTGCTGTTCTCGTGACAGTGGCTCGCGGGACGGGTCTCTCGCGTGCTGTTCTCGTGACAGTGGCTCGCGGGGCGGGTCTCTCGCGTGCTGTTCTCGTGAGGGTGGCTCGCGGGGCAGGTCTCTCGCGTGCTGTTCTCGTGAGAGTGGATAGGTCTCACGAGAGCTGATAGTTATAAAAACGAGAGTTTGGCTGTCTAAGTTCTCCCGCTTTGCCTGCCGCCGTTCACGTGAGACGTGACTTGCCCCTCCTTGCCATCCGCCATGATTGGGAGACCTCCCCAGCCACGTGAAACTGTGAGTACAATTAAGCCTCTTTCTTTTGTAAATTGCCCAGTCTCCAGTATGTCTTTTATCAGCAACATGAAAACGGACTAATACACTAACAAGCCATAAACCAGCACTTCCAGCCCAAATCTTCTCCTGAGAAGGAGAGAGAACACAAATGGCTCCACACTTTTTGGCGGTGTAGTGACATTCCATTGTCCTGGTGTTTCTTGTCACCCCCAGACACCGGCAGTACATTTCCAAACTCTCCTTTCTTCTCATGTCTGAAGATGAGCATTCTCTAAGGGTCTGCTATTATTCCTCTCTTTACCTCACACCTCATTTTAGATGATCAGCCATTGTCTGGGCTTCCCTGACGTCTCCGCAAGGAAAAAAATAGAGACGGCAAGACTAGGTGTATTGACTTGATATTTTAAGGCATTTGTGATGGTATCAATACATCTCTTCCTGATGGCTACACTACTCCATCTGGATATCCTTCCAAAAGCTGAAGTTCAACATGTCCAATAACAAATTCCAATTTACACTAAGCAAAGCATCACACATACACCACAGTTTGCTATGTAGAATAGTTATCACATTTATAATGATGAAAATTATAAATAAAATCTCCAATGACAAAAACGCTGACTATATTTTTAAAGCAAACATTATAATGCTAGAAGCAGGCACACACACACACACACAAACAAATGATCTTCAAAGAAAAATTTGCACAACAAAGATTTATTTGGCCCTTTCTGGGTGTCAGACATTGTGTTCTGCAGATTTGACACAGGAGAGCATATCTGCAACTCACACATAATATTTAGTACTGAATGAATCTATTAAAAATGCCGAAAACCAGTGGCTATCTCTTAGAAACCATAATTATGGTCACTTACGGCGATTTTAAATTTCTTGCTTTCACTTTGTTATTTACTGCAAATTATTTAAAATGTGTGTTTATTGTATAATCAGAAGTTATTTCAAACAAAAAAATATAAAAACTCATGGCTCTCTCCCTCACGTGTTCCTAATCCAGCTCCCTTTCCCTCTTTATTGCCGGTTCGGGGCCTCGCAACAAGAATATTGGTGGCTTCTGTCTCCTCTTTCCTCATTGGATCCATTTCTAACTCATCAGTGATTTCTGCCCTCTTTTTCTGAAATTTCCACCTGTTTTAATCATGCAGCAGGCACTTCTCTGGTGTCTTTAGCTGGAGCGAGCTTCCTCTAACCACCTCTGTCAAAAGCACACCCAATCTCTCCTCCCATCTACACCTCCACTTTCTTCATCCCCATTCCCGTCATCACTCATGTGAATGCCAGGCCCACTGTGTCTACACCTCCATCTCGAGTCATCACTCCTCAAATGGCTGATGCATGGGCACTCCTTTCATTGACTTGTAAGCTCTTAAGTCTTGGGGTCCTGTCATCACTTCCTTTCATGCAAGACTGAGCACACATCTAAAATGAATTATCAGGCTGGGCTTGATGGCTCATGACTGTAATCCCAGCATTTTGGGAGGCTGAGGCAGGTGGATCATTTGAGGTCAGGAGTTTGAGACCAGCCTGACCAACATGGTGAAACTGCTAAAAATACAAAAACAAAATTATCTGGGCTTGGGGGCGTGCACCTGTAATCCCAGCTACATGGGAGAATGAGACAGGAGAATTGCTTGAACCCGGGAGGTGGAGGTTCCAGTGAGCCGAGATCATGCCACTGCACTCCAGCCTGGGCGACAGAGTGAGACTCTGTCTCAATAAAATAAAAAGAGTAACTCACATCTTCTTTCCCTCATTCAGATTCACTCTCAGCTCTTTCCCCACTCTGCTCTGTGTCCTCAGGGGTTTACGCCGTGGGCTCCATCCCTGGACTAGCTGGTCATCAGCAGGATTCGTCCAGGGGACCCCATGAATGAGGAAGGCAAAATTAGGGCCTTTGCTCCTCAACCCTCTCTGTGAGAAGCAAGGCAGCCGGGCCCCTCCCCAGCACACCCCACCCTGGAGGCCCACCCTGTCCCCATCTCCTCTCACTGCAGGTCCGGGCGAGGCCTCCTTTGCTCCAGTTCAGTCTGAGAGGAAGAGCCTGCGCCTACTCCTAGTAAGTTGTTGTGGCCCCCGTGACCCACCCGCTCCTACGTGAGCAACCCCTTATCAAAATCCTCCAATTGTTCTAGGTAAATATGTCACACATTTCTGGCAGTTCTAACATATTCCATTCGGTGGTCTGTTCTGCTGGGTGGAGGAGAGCGAGAGAAGAGATGGGCACTGGGAAACCAGAGTGTGTGCTAGCCTGATTGAGATGGGTAAATTTAGAAAGTGTCATCATCATTTTACTTCAAAGACTCTGGATTTCCAGGGTGTCATATATATCAATATTTAAATATAAAGGCAAGAATTCCAGTCCTCCATGGATCAATAGTAATTATTTTAGAATAGTCGGATACATTGATTTATCCGCATCTCTGACCCCGTCCACTAACACGAGTAAGCAGGAGTTGCATGCGTGCTCACATACATGAGGGGCGCGGGGTGTCTTGGCCAGGTGGTACCCCGCAATGGCACTTGCCGGATAACCTGCACTCAGCCTCTTTTCTTGGAGTTTGGTTATTTGATCTTCACGTTGTTACTCATGTGCGTGTTGGTAAACACTTAGGAAAAATGGAAGCGTGGCAGTGTCTTTAATTGTATAGAGTTTATACTAAAGGGCATCAAAATCACCCTCTCTTTTACCTTTTAACATGCACAGAATTTATTACCATTTAAAACAATTTTTCGAAAGTCTCTAATTCCCAGTGGAACTTCTGGAGAGGAGGCAAGTGGGCAGCTGTGTGTTGTGCTGGTAGAACTGAGATCAGGTCACCTGATGAAGGAGATGCAGTTTACTTAATAAAAGTCTAATCACTGAGCAGTCAATCTTTACTCTGTGCTGATAAAAAAAATTGTGTCCAATAAAAAACAAACCCAGACTTAGCAAAGAGAGACGATATTCAGTAGGGATATTGCAAGGGAGAAAAAGTTACTATGGCCACGGAGGGAGGAGGTCATTGCCATGGGGAGAAGCCTCCAGCCGTAAGGTCTGCATGTCTCCCAAGGATTAGGAAAAGGGTTTTTCTTTTCTAAGGAGAAGTAAACAGAGCTAGAGAAACTGGGTGTGTAGGTCCAGGAATGCTTTCCCTTGAGGTTGGTCTGTTCTCAGGAGGGCCTGGTGACAGGGCTGTCTACGGGGCTCGGACTGTGTGTGGGGACCTGGAGAAGGCAGAAAGCTTGGCCCGTGTTTGACTGACAAGCATGATGTCTGACGCATCAGCGGGAATGAGTAATACAGCTAATCATGCACGAGGCACGGAGTTTGAGGGACTCGTCTGGACTTCTAGGAAAACAAAGGGACACGCTTTGATCTCACCTGAGTCCCATGGGGAGGGCGGTGCCTTGGGTGAGGGCGGTGAGCCGTTTGAAGGAACACCATGGTAAGATTTCTTACTCTTCACCATTTTCCAGGATCACAGGGCTCAGGTGAAGTCCAAGACTGTCAGAGGCGTGGATAAAGTTAAAATATTTAACGTTCTCAGGTAAAAATAAAAATTTTGTTGTTCTTTTCCCCAAATATGATAGTAGATATTTTCAGAATAGAGAAGGTAGAAGCGTAATAAAGTCTCCTTAGCTGCAGGTCTCAAAAAAAAAAAAAAAAAAAAAAACAGAATATATTCTTAATTTTTTAACATTGTTTAGGATGTAATTCATGTAATTCACTTAGGGAACCTAATGTCTTTTGTAGCGCCTGATTAATTTTGAGACTTAAGCTTTGGACTCAGAACTGAGTTGGACTCTTGCTTCACTTCACTTCACTGAGCTGCGTGGGCCTGGAGGGATGGTATGTTCTGTAACCTCATCTGCAAAATGGGAATAGTTATAGCACCTGTCTCAGAGTGACTGAAAGACCAGGTGAGCTTGTATGTACAAAATGATGTCACCGTGTCTGCTTCATATTTAGAAATATTTAATAACTGAGGATTATTCCTATTAATAATATTAATAGATGAATAAAATAAGGTTTTCTTTTGCATCTTCATTGCAAAGATAAGAGAGACTACAATATTTAAAAATAAAATGTTGGCTGGGTGTGGTGGCTCATGTCTGTAATCCCAGCCCTTTGGGGGCTAAGGTGAGAGGATTGCTTGAGCTCAGGAGTTTGAGACCAGCCTGGGGAACATGGTTGTCTCCACAAAAAATACAAAAATTAGCTGGTGTGGTGGCATATGCCTGTAGTGTCAGCTACTGGGGAGGCTGAGGCAGGAGGATTAATTGAGTCCAGAAGGTGGAGGTTGCAGTGAACTGAGATTACACCACTGCACACTAGCCTGGGTGACAGAATGAGACCTCGTCTCAAAAAAAGAAAAAAATAAGTAAAATAAAACAGTATATGATTATCATTAATACAAATGAAGTCATTTGAAGGATATCAACTTTTTCTTTCTTTCTAACTTATGGTACTGTTTTAAAATTTAATTGCCATAATTGTTAAAATTAGATGAATGCTTCAGGATAGATATTTTCCTGTTATGTGTTCTACCAGGACAGTATTATCAAGAATATATTGAAATTAATGCAAACCAAAATGAACCAAACATAACAAGCATACAATATAATTTTTTAAATATATTTCACATTTCAAACTGTAGAGAGGAAATATCACATTGAGGTTGAAAATCAATTAATTATAACATTAGAAATGAAATCGTAGAAATATTAGGAAACTCACAACTTGAAAAGCGTCTTCTTCATGAAATGTACCCTGGCTCTTAAGTACAGTACAGTGCTGAGAATGTCACTGTACTCTTATTACAGGAGGTAATGAGGCCTTAAATTGGGGAAAATTTAAAGACTAGAGTATTTTATTGGTATAACTTTCCAAAATGATTACTTAGGAAGCGATTAAATGGATAATTCATCAGGAGAGTAGAATATGGAAACTGGGATTAAAAGTAACCCTTGTCCGGCAGGGTGCGGTGGCTCACGCCTGTAATCCCAACACTTTGGGAGGCCGAGGCAGGCAGATCACAAGGTCAGGAGATCGAAACCATCCTGGCTAACATGGTGAAACCCCGTCTCTACTAAAAATACCAATGGATTAGCTGGGCGCAGTGGCGGGGGCCTGTAGTCCCAGCTACCTGGGAGGCTGAGGCAGGAGAATGGGGTGAACCTGGGAGGTGGAGCTTGCAGTGAGCCTAGGTCACACCACTGCACTCCAGCCTGGGCGACAGCGAGACTCCGTCTCAAAAAAAAACAAAAAGTAACCCTTGTCCTTGAACATTATTTCTACCATTTTTACGCATTCCAGTGTGGGTTCCTGTTTCCCAGCCTCCCCATCCCTCACTCCCAAGACTTTTTCCCCGCCTTCTGCAGACTGTTTCACAGCTTCGCATCTTCGCACACGCTGTTCCTCTTAACTAGACACGTGCGCCGAGCGCACCCTAACCCATCCTTGTTCCCCCTGGTTCAGCCACTGTCTTCTCTGAGAAGCCCTATGTGGGATCGCAGCGGGGTGTCAATGCCATCAACTCCGAGGCCCTGGACCCTCCGTATCCGGCACTTCCACTGCTATATTCCCAGTAACAGGTTGAAATGGAGCCACTGGCTCTTACGTTCTGTGTTGGGAGTTCCTTACAGAGAGAGGCTTAATCTTAGGATCTTTGTGCCTCTAGGATTTGGCATCAAGCTCGGCGTAGAGTAGGGGCTGGATAAATATCTGTTGTATTATTTCAACGTTTTTATGCTAAATGTCAAAATCTAGACTAAGTCAAACATCGAAGCTAGAGGATGCAATATCTTTATGTGAAGGAAAAGCCATCTCTCTTAGAAATACCTTCAGAGGAAGACATTGTAGGCGCAGAACAAACGTTTCTGGGCACCACATGGAACTGAAGGAAATCGAGTTTTGGGAAGTGGAGTTTTTGTAGCAGGAGCCTTACATAGCACAGGTTGGGGCAGAGGATAGAAATGGTTTCTTATTATTGGAATCCATATGCTATTCCCAAGACAACAGGGGTTCCATTCAGATCTTTTACATATAATTTAGTTGTAATTTATTGGTGAGGGTTGGGGGAGTAATTTTTATTATTATTATTTTTTTTATGACGAGGTTAGGGAAGAATTGAATAGGAAAAATGGAAGGTAGTAAAAGTGTTCTCCATAAGGTAAGAGAGAAATGCAGTGAAGAGGAGGGAGGAAGCAACTTGAGAGACTGAGAGATACAGAGTGGGTGTGTGTGTTGGGGGGTGTCTGTGAGATCATGAGTATTAAGTCTTGTATTTGCATGTAGACTGTTGGGTGGATGAGCAGAATGAGCACGCTCACTCACAGTCACTGTGAAGGCAGCACATTTTTTTTTTTTTTTTAATTTTAAGTTCTGGGATACATGTGCTGAATGTACAGGTTTGTTACACAGGTATACGTGTGCCATGGCGGTTTGCTGCACCCATCAACCCATCCTCTAGGTTTTAAGCCCTACATGCATGAATGCATTAGGTATTTGTCCTAATGCTCCCCCTCCCTTTGCCTCCCACCCCCCAACAGGCCCCGGTTTGTGCAACACATGTTTTAAAAAATGGTACAGGTAAACTATTTTCAATACAATGAAAGTGTTTTCACCATGAATTGATGTTCGAGGGGAAAGGTTAGGGCGTCACGATTATTTTTGGAAAATAAGAAAGACTAAAAATGTAAAAACAACGAACCCGGCAATCAAGAGAGAGTATCACACAGGATGTCTTCTAATTTGGGGCTCTCAGGGACTCAGGCCTGTGAGCTCTAAATTGAAGCTGGAGAATCCCAGGTCAAGGGGCAAGGGTTATAAATCCACAGACTGAGAAATTTGCCCTCCAAGAACACGCCCTTGCTCACTGAGTCTGAGTCATGCAGTACAAAGCCTGGCCTTGGATATAAGATTCTCTAATTCACCTGTGATGGAGGCGACCTGGGTCCTCCCCCAGGTAAACGATGCTTGAACAGGGGCACTCGGTGACAGATGCAGCCCCGGCACAGCAGCACTGGCCTTGAGATTCCACATCAGCATCAGTGTGGACCTGGGAGAGCTATTGCCTTTTGCAGACCCAGCCTGGATTCTATTTTTAGTTTTCTAATCCTTTAATACTCTTTCCTAGGGATCTGCATCTAATATCCTTAAAATATCAAAATTTCCTTCCTCTGAAATGAATGGATGTAAAATATACTGTTAGTATTATAGTAACTGAAATCAACAAGTTACAATTCATGACTGTTGCTTCATTTTTTTCTAATTTTAGAGGGCTTAATGAATCTCTTCATGTTGTTCCAATATTCCTTAATGATTTACTTTATAATGATTTATTTTTAAAGTGTAGAACCTTCTTCCAACAAGGACCACTGAGTAGAATTTCCTCAGAGACGATTTGTGAGTCTCCGTGCATGAGTCTATGGCTAAGGTTGAAATTTAGAAGTTGGCAGCATCTAACCAAGGACGTATTGAAAATTACAATAAAATGCCCGAATTGTCTCTTTATGTGGTTATGTAAACTGTTGTTAATTTTTGTGAGGGGAAATAGAAGGGCCCACTACAGCAGAATGGCAGAGAGATGCCTCTGCAGCAACAGAACGAATACTTGCTTTAAAAAAAATGTCAAAATGTGGATGTGCCTCCAATCATTTAAAAAATAGAAGGTGATAAGTTGAAAATGTCAGGTAATTGGCAGACAGATAGAAAGTTAAACTGTGTCCTCAGTGAAGAAAATTAACCAGCAGCTGCCAGCAGGGACCCCAAGGTCATGTGAATGCCAGAATCAAGCAAAGCCCAATCATTCAGAGGGGGTTCTCGGCTGAGATTTCCCCTCCCTGGTCATTTTCAGATCTCTTAGGAACTGCCCTGAACTACTGCCAACATGTGTTCATTTCTAAAAATTACATAGATTGTGATTTATTACCCATCACACTACAAAAATCCACTGCGAATTAAATCAGCCCTTTGTTTAAATTGCTCCCCGGCAATGCGCATCATATCATCATAAATGACATTGAAGTTATAATCTGCAGCCCTCGGCCTCAGCCGCTGATAAGGCCCCACCATGGGACGATCAATACTTACTATTCATTTTTGAAATTATCTCCACATTGATCCCTGAACAAGCGCCAGCAACACAGAGGCACAGTGCCTTTAATACAATAATTATATAAAGGTTTACAGGCTCATCCTCCCAGCCAATAAAAGCTGTCAACTGGCAGGGACAGTTACAATCCTATAATCCATCAAAACGCTGTTCTCTGACCTATGGGCTTCTGGGCTTTCAGGAGACCACGATAAACATGCTCGTGCCGGAGAGGAGAGCCGCACAGACCTGCTAAACAAAGGCTGCAGATGGATGCCACCGATTAACCAGAAATCCTCCAAGTAGCCTGGTGTACTATTTTCTGTTAATGAAGGAAACAATGAAGGATTGTCTATTTGCTAATTGTCATTTACTCAGAAGGAGTGCAGCTAGCCACTTTGCTGTTTTATTTTTTGGTCTTTAATTGATCAGGTTTGACTTTGAACCGGATGATATATGGTAATGAAGTAAGCCCACAGAAATCATGGTGCAGACAAGTATCTTAGGAGAGGAGCAAGTGAGTATCTGAGAGCAGGGAAGGGAGATGATCAATGGGCAGGACGAATAGTGTCAGCGCTCACAAACAGGCACACACACGTGCAGTGCACATGTTCCCACACCCAAATATTCATGCACATACACACATACACAGGCACCTACAACACACGCAAATGCACCCACAAAAACATAGGCACATACACATATGCACGCATATATACACATACATATAAACCGGCATATACAAACACATGCACATACACATGCAGCATGCACACACACACATATACACACATGCAATACACATATACATCTACACACATGTACACATGTAAACACGCAATACAGAAGTACACACACACAGACATAGATACATGCCCCACACAAGACACACACACAAACATGCCACACGCATGTACACATGCAACACATATTCATGCACACATATGCGCGCACACATATACACACACACGTCTACACAGAGACACATACACCCCCACACACAGCTATGCACACAGAAACACATGCACACACAGACACACAGGTACATGCATATACGCACACTCAAACACATCGCCCACAGGAACACACACATACTTAAACACACCCCTACGCACCCATACACACCCCTACACACCCATACACACATACACCATACAGAATGACAGTAACAAGGCTTCCTGCTCCAGTTTCATTGGATACTGTGCATTCACTAAAGAAGACTTGCAGCTTGTTCATGCCTGAGTGTTTGTATTGCCGTTAAAATACCACAGAGTCATTTGCTGAATCCGTTTAATGTGCCATTGAATTAAATCTTGCTTAGGAAAATATTAATAGGCTGAAAAAAGTTAACTGAAACTCCTTTGCATTTTCGATTAATTTTTAACCGTTTTCAATTATGATTTGAAAAACACAGTTATTGTAGGGGTATGGCGGGGGTGCTGGAGGGAGGGGCACATTCCATGAGGGTGTAGGGCCCAGATGGCGGACTTCCTCTCCCAGCTGAGCAGTGAGGGGGCCGTCACCCCAGTGCTGTGGGTAGGGGAGGGTTGAGCAGAGGCTGGTGTGGGACGGCCATGGAGCCTTTGTGCGTGCACAGATTTAGGGTGTGCAGGTGCTGAAGAAATACAGCTTCGATTTCAATATGGGCTTAGATCTCAGTGACTTTAACTCTTACCTTAGTCCAGGGTCTGACTTTCAGGTCTCCACTTGAATTCCTCTGCTGCCTGAGGATTTAGCCAATCTGTTTCAGAGGTGGTGTGCGTCTCAATAGTGTCAAACATGACAAGCTACTAACTTTTTAAAGAATTTTGGATAATTTGTTCATCTTTTAAAGTTGTTAATGTCAAAATACTCAGGTGAAATGATCCCCTGGTATGAAGGGAGCAGGCTCGTGTTATTTTTTTTGGAGTAAATGTTTCTACTTTTTTCTGAGTGGTTGAATAAGATTTTAGGTAAGATGATTTGAGAAAACTTGGCAGACCAAGTTTATCTACTGCGGGCCAGAACAAGCAAATTGCAGGGCTACACATGGTGGGCAGAAAGTGTCAAATCATAGCAATGCAATGAATGCAGAAATTCTTTAAAAAATATATCAGATTTGGAGGGTTTCTAAATTTTTTTTTTTTTTTTTTGAGACAGAGTCTTTTTCTGTTGCCCAGGCTGGAGTGCAGTGGCGTGATCTCAGCTCACTGCAAGCTCTGCCTCCTAGGTTCACACCATTCTCCTGCCTCAGCCTCCCGAGTAGCTGGGACTACAGGCTCCCGCCACTACGCCCAGCTAGTTTTTTTTTTTTTTTTTTTTTTGTATTTTTAGTAGAGACGGGATTTCACCATGTTAGCCAGGATGGTCTCAATCTCCCGACCTTGTGATCGGCCCGCCTTGGCCTCCCAAAGTGCTGGGATTACAGGCATGAGCCACCGCGCCTGTCCGGGTTACTAAAATTTATGTTAGGCCTTGATATCTTCTGATAGATGAATTTTTAAAGTATTTTTTAAAGCTACATTGCATGTCAATTACAAGAATGCACTGGAGATAGAAAAATCAGTAAAGCATGAGCCCCTCTTTCAAAGCACCCACGGTTGAGAGGGGGCAGCTGAGATATGAGGGACACCCCAGAAGCGTAGTGTGCACGTGACCTCCACAGTGACAAGCAAACCCAGCTCCCAGAGGAAGGGCATGGGGAGCCTTCTGAGGGAAACCAGGGTCTGGAGGGCACTGTCCCGACATCCCGAGAAGCAATTGTCCGCGGAGGGTCATCCACCCACCCGCCATGCTTTCCTGGGTCTGTGCACGCTGCCTCTGCCAGAGGACCTCAGTGAGCAACTGATGGCAAGTGGAGGGTACAGAACCTGTGGAAAAATGCAGAGGGAGTCACAGTGGACGCTCCTGCATCCTAACAGAGCATTTGGTAGCACGGACAGCGGCAACTTTCTGTTTCAAACCTAAGTGAACGTCTGAGTGTTGGCTCCTGCAGGCTCCTCTAAGGCATAGCACCAGACGTTGTCTGCAGGGGTTCAAAGTTAGCCCACAGGGACATTGCCGATTCTGGCCCACGTCCAACCTGCCCCCCCACCCTCTTCCTCTGGCTGTTCCAGTGCCAGCTTTGGGCTGCAGACTCAGCACACGCCCATAACCAACTGTCCTGCTTGGACACCACTGCGAGAGGGTGGGCTCTCCTCTATGGTAGCGGCGCCAGGCAAGGGCTGCACAAAAGTTGCTCTAGGAAGGCGTAGGAATGCCAAGAGCTCCTGACCAGGGTCCTTCACTGTGACGAAGACACAGGTGTCTATCCTGCCCTCCCTCACAAATGTCTACAAATGATCAAAACACGTAAAACTCTAAGGGAAAATGTAAAACAAAAGAAGCTTGTTACTTCCCAGAAAAGGAAATTATGTAACTGAATTGAAAATTGGGAATTTATAATGAAGGCAAAAATCTGTTTTAAAATTCTCTCCCAAGAGGCTCTATTTGGAAGTGATGGTGCTCTCAAGATGTGTATTTCATATGAGGAATCCCACTAATCAGGACTCTTTCCACGCTTCGAGAGAAAGTTTGAAGCTTCTGTAAGCATAAAACCGTGAAATGAGTCACAGAGAACTTACGAGAGGCTTCTGCGGGCACACGGCAGCCTCCACGCTGTTCTCTCCTCGTTCACATCCGCCTGCTGCACACCCCAGTTCTCACACGCGCCGCCGTTCTGGTCTCCTCCCTGCTAACAGGGAATTCCATGGTAAAAAGGTAAGTCTGTTCACACCTCTGCGCTGCTTAAAAACCCTCAGTGGCTTGCCAATTTCTTACAATAAAGCCCAACATTCTTGGGCTTTATTATTTAAATCAATTATTTAAATTTATTTATTTATTCTTAACTTTCATTTTAGTTTCAGAGGTACATGTGCAGGCTTGTGGTATAGGTAACTTGCGTGTCACAGTCCTGTAACTGGGTGGGACTTTGTATAACCATCTCCCACGTATTCACTTAAACATGGGGCAAGTGCCAGCAGGAGGGAGGACTAGAGCAGTGGGGCAGCTGGCACCAGACAGGTCCTATAAGCTGGGGTGTGGAGAGTTACTAGGACGAAAGTAAAGGTGAGAAAGGGAAGAATGGAGGTTGAGGCATTCAAGATGAAGGAATCTGTAGCGCAAGGTTCCAGAGTAGGGGACCACAGGGCTGTGGAGTACGGAGATAAGGCTGGGGTATCCTGGCCAAGGGTAAAAGTGGTACAAAATGAAATCACTGAGCTTGGAGGAGCCTGCTCTAGGTCTATAAAGACATGCACTTGTGTGTTCATCACAGCATAAAGACATTTGCATGTGTGTGTTGGAACATAAAGACACAGGCACCTGTGTGTCTGCCACAGCATAAAGACACATGCACGTGTGTGTCCATCACAGCACAAAGACACATGCACGTGTGTGTCCATGGCAGTATAAAGACACATGCACGTGTGTGTCCATGGCAGTATAAAGACACATGCACAAATGTCCATGGCAGCATAAAGACACATGCACGTGTGTGTCCATCACAGCACAAAGACACATGCACATGTGTGTCCATGGCAGCATAAAGACACATGCACAAATGTCCATGGCAGCATAAAGACACATGCACATGTGTGTCCATCACAGCATAAAGACACTTGCATGCATATGTCCTTCACAGCACTATTCACAATAGCAAAATCATGGAATCACCCTAAATGCCCATCAACAGTAGATTGGGTGCAGAAAATGTGGTACACACACACCATGGAATACTACATAGCCATGAAGAAGAACAAAATTATGTCCTCTTCAGCAACATGGAAGGAACTGGAGGCCGTTATCCTTAGAAACCTAATCCAGGAACAGAAAATCAAATACTGTACATTCTCACAAAAGGGAGCTAAGCTTTGACGATTCATAGACACATGTACATGAGGGTGGAGGGTGGGAAAAGAAAGAGGAGTGACAAACAGATTCTATCAGGTACTAGACTTATTACCTGGATGACAAAATATTCTGTACACCAAACTGTGACACGTGAGTTACCTATACCGCAAGCCTGCACATGTACCTCTGAAACTAAAATGAAAGCTAAGAATAAATAAATAAATTTAAATAATTGGGGGAGAAAAGAATGTTGGGCTTTATTGTAAGAAATTGGCAAGCCACTGAGGGTTTTTAAGCAACGCAGAGGTGTGAACAGACTTACCTTTTTACCATGGAATTCCCTGTTAGCAGGGAGGAGACCAGAACGGCGGCGCGTGTGAGAATTGGGGTGTGCAGCAGGCGGATGTGAACGAGGAGAGAACAGCGTGGAGGCTGCCGTGTGCCCGCAGAAGCCTCTCATAAGTTCTCTGTGACTCATTTAACGGTTTTATGCTTATAGAAGCTTCAAACTTTCTCTCGAAGCGTGGAAAGAGTCCTGATTAGTGGGATTCCTCATATGAAATACACATCTTGAGAGCACCATCACTTCCAAATAGAGCCTCTTGGGAGAGAATTTTAAAACAGATTTTTGCCTTCATTATAAATTTTTGCCTTCATTAAGAACTTACAGTAGTGTACACACAGTTTGGTGTACAGAATATTTTGTCATCCAGGTAATAAGTCTAGTACCTGATAGAATCTGTTTGTCACTCCTCTTTCTTTTCCCACCCTCCACCCTCATGTACATGTGTCTATGAACTTACAGTACTGTAAGTTCTTAAAGACAGAAAAAAGTCCTTTTCATTTGATGATGGTATTTCTAGTGCAAAACACAGTGACCTAAAACTGCTGCCACTCCACAAATATTGTCAAATGAATAAAAGAGTGATTCCTGGCTGGGCGCGGTGTCTCACGCCTGTAATCCCAGCACTTTGGGAGGCAGAGGCGGGTGGATCACAAGGTCAGGAGATCAAGACCACCCTGGTCAACATGGTGAAACCCCATCTCTTCTAAAATGCAAAAAATTAGCCCAGCGTGGTGGCGGGCGGCTGTACTCCCAGCTACTGGGGAGGTTGAAGCAGGGGAATCACTTGAGCCCAGGAGGCGGAGGTTTCAGTGAGCTGAGATCACATCACTGCACTCCAGCCTGGCAACAGAGCGAGACTCCATCTCAAAACAAAACAAAAAAAAAAAGAAAAAAAAAAAGAGTGATTCCTACTCAGGTCAGTCTGACCACAGGGGTAAGCCTCTACCTGAAGTGTTGAAGGTCTCTAATGTTATTTATCATCATCGTCCAATGAGGAGCATATTTTTTATTGTGCTAAAAAATACACAACAGATCTTAACAGCTGAACCAATTTTCAGTGCAGTTTAGTAGCATGACGTATATTTGCAGGGCTGTGAAACAGAGCTTCACAGGATCCTCCCCAGCCACGGCCGCATCTGACAGCACCTGCGAGGCACCAGGCCTCCAGTTTCTCCACACCTTTGCCACACTTGCTCCTTTCTGTTTTCACGTTTTTAATAGTTGCCATCCTAATGGGAGTGCCAGGTTACTCAGTGTGGTTTTCCTTCGTGTGTCTGACCTTTTCTGGTATTGAGCACCTTTTGGAGCTTTTTGAGTTCGAGTTCAGTGAGGGCTTTTGTTGTGATTGTCTGATTCCCGTTGAATTCATGACTGCTGCATCCCCAGGAGCCTGGTATTGAGGTTGGTGTTCACCTAGAGAGCGTGCGTATGTGACATTTGAGAAGTCTACGTAATGCTCAGAGAGTGGAAACTGAGTCCAGTATCTGCGATCTTTAGACTATATAATGCCTTTAAGACTTCAAATGCCCATCATCAGTCTTTCTATTTGCACCTCTAATTAATCTCACCATTCTGCTTTCCACCTTTCCTGCTTTCGCGGCTGGTTAATTCTCTGCGGCGGGGGCCGTCCTATGCAGGGTGTAGCCATGTCCCTGACTTCTCCATACCAGACAGAAGCATCCCTCTATTCCAGCTGTGGCAACCATTTCTTCAACACTCCCAAATATTGCCTAATGTTCCTTGGTTGGTGCGAGGGTGTTTGAGAACCCCTGCTGTTGTTTTTTCTCTTAATAAAATTCTACATTCACCTTCATAAGCAGTAGGTCCTTTTTGGCAGAGCACCAGCCCACATTGGGGCTGGGATCCTGATCTTTGGTCTGAAACATGCAGCCAGGGTTTCCCATATTTTGCATGTGCGGGCTACTGAGTGGCCCGATCTTTGCCAGGGAGGGGTCTCCGCGTTTCACTCAGTTGATATTTTGTTCTTCCCTTTATTCCTGAGCTGTTCAGCATGAGGCCACTCAGATGGAGCATGAGCAGAGATGACTCTAATAGTTGGTGCCAACACAGTTTCTTTGAGAAGCTGAAATCGAGGACTGGTGTCTGCTGAGGAGGTGTGAGGAGTAGAGGACTCAGCAGCCAAGTGAGGATTCAGGAGCACGACTTTTGAGAATAGAATGGTAAGGTGTGTGCTCAGATTCCGTGGAGGCAGCATCAGGACGTCCACTCTTGCCTGCAGTGCTGCACTGCAGTCCCATTCTACACCACCTTCCCACACACAGCTGTGCTGAGGCACGAGGCTCCGTGGGTGCAGCACTGTCTTCTCGAGGGTATCCTTCCTTGCCGCGGCGTCTTATCTTTTAAGATAAAAAGATAAGACGTGCAGCTGCAGGAGTTCCTTAGCAGAGTCTCCATATAGACGACTACGCTCGGAACATTTCAAATCTCCTCGTATGTCAAACTGCTTTATAAATCATTGTAGGAGTGACCAGTGTGGTCATACTACCCCACAATACGGAAAGGAATCTTCAACAGTAATTTAACTTAAAGTTAAGTTGTTGTAAACTAGGAGATCAAGACGGTGGCACCTCATCTATGTGAATCCTGTGACCCCCACGCATATTATAGAAGCAGTATGGGAGGAAGTTCATGATGACCTCGCTCATATTATAGAAGCAATACGGGAGGAAGTTCATGGTGACCCCACGCATATTATAAAAGCAATGCGGGAGGAAGTTCATGGCGACCCCACACATAGTATAGAAGCAATACGGGAGGAAGTTCATGGTAACCCCATGCATATTATAGAAGCAATACGGGAAGAAGTTCATGGCGACCCCACGCATATTACAGAAGCAATACGGGAGGAAGTTCATGGCGACCCCACGCATATTATAGAAGCAATACGGGAGGAAGTTCATGGCGACCAGGGGTAAGGTCTTCAGGAAGAGGTGTGACTCGGTAGGTGGTATAGTGAATGGCACACTTTTTGAAGCTAGAGGCTCAACCCAGAAGAAAGGATAATGGGGTGGAAACGCGTAGGGACAGGAAAGCGGAGTGACAGGAGTGATGGGAGAAGCCAGTCCAGGGAGAGCAGGGTCTTTAGCTGAAGACCAGGTTTTCGCCAGCGTGAGAAGGTGAAGAATTTGAGGAAGAGGTTCTGGGTGAAGGGGATTTAGCTCATAAAAGCCTGCAAGCTCCATGGTGCAGGGGGAAGCTGGGTGTGGGGAAGTAGGGAGCGCAGGAATGGAGTCCCCCCTTCCTGGGACACAGGTACACAGCCCTGTGGGATGAGCGGCCTGGGCCTGGGTAGTCCCTGCGGGATGACATGAGAATGTGTGGCCTGTGCTTTAGCTGTCAACGGCTGCTCCACAAACTACCCCCCAGACACGGCGTGCCTAAACAGCAGTGATGAAGAGCTGTCATCTCATTCGTTTCTGTGGGTCACAGGTTTGGGATCAGCTGAACCTGTGATTCTGGAGCAGCTGCTTGGGGAAGCTGTCATCAACATGCTGGCCAGGCTGCGGCCATCAGAGGCTTAGGCAGGATCTGCTTCCAGGGGGCTCACCTGGAGGGCTACTGCTGGATGCCCCATTCCTCACCACCCCCGTGTCTCTCTAGGGGTGCTGGGTGTCCTCTGGCCTCCCCCGGAGCCAGGAGTTAAGTTACAGTGAGGTAGAAGCAGGGGTAACTTCATGGCCCATTTGCCCTTACTCCCGCAGTCAGTCAGCCCTACTCAGTGTGGTAGAGGGTCACAAATATGGAAGCCGCAGGGTGGGGGCCACGGGGGCTCCCCGGAGGCTCACCGTGGTAAGGAGGTTTGGGGAGTACATTTGTGAGTTATTGACTGGGGCAAGGAGGGTGCAGTGCTTTGATCGGAGTATTCGGAGGTCCTGCCCTGGACATGTGTAGCGGGGATGGCTTGTGTGACAGAGACTAGGAGGCGTGGAGCACCCCAATCCTGCAGCCCTGGGGCTGCATCTTCCCGAGGACGGCCGACAGGCACTGCTGCAGATGCCCACGAGCTTAGAGGAGAAGCGGGGCTCCGAGTTCCGTTTGCTCTGCCACCCATGGCATTGTCAGGGTTGGAGGAGAATCACTGTAACCTAGACCAGGCAGGGCTCCCAGGGCCACCCCTTCTCTCTGGGCCCGGGGTGGAGGCCAGTGGTGGAGGAGGGGCACCTTGTCTGAACACTGCACCTACAGATGGCAGCAGAAATGGACATGAGGATCCCGAGTCTTGGAGGGGCAGGACTGCAGTTTTATGAATGCCGAATGTTTCCAAAATCTCTTCTGGAGAGGGGATGTAATCCCCGCTGGAGAGAGACAGCTGGAATTAGCTGACAGGGATTTGAGGAAAGTTGGATTCAAGGTCATCCAGGGAGGTGCTCAGTCGACAGAAAGAAGCTCTTTCCACTCTCATGGGGTGGGGAGGGGAAGGTGTTAGCAGCGGGACAGGGACATTGGAGAAATTCTTGGTTCAACAAAAAGGGATTATTATCCATAATGGCACTGAGTTAGGTTTCTGAGTTAGGTACTTTTTAAAATGTAACTTTTGAAGTCTACTCCCCAGGTAACTACGTGTGATTCATCAGGGCCGTTCTTCTGAAATAACAATGATTAGAGACACCCGACCCTGTGAATAATCACTAAAAAGGTGGGACTATCCATTATTTTTCTTTTCTTTCTTTTTCAAGGATAGGCTTCCGGAATATTCATTCAATTTATATGCGGATAGGGTAGCCCAGGAGAAAGCTGAACGAACTGGAGTGCCACCAATACAGTGGGGTTCATCGGAAGTCTCTCTGCCGAAAGGTTCAGACATGGGGAGTTGGCCCACCAGGCTCCGATGCTGTGATCATTCCAGGGAATGTCTTCTTCAATAACATCTCACTTCCCCCACGAATCATTTCTGATTCTCAGCGTTCCACTAGATAATCGGGCGGGATTGTGCTAAAATGCGGTCACGTAAAGATATATATGAAATCCTCAGCATCCTTGAGGTGCCTTGTCTTGTATTTTTATTTAATTGCCTTCGACTTGTAACAATGGGGAAGTACTGAGCTGTGGAGGAACAGCGGTGGCCGGAACAGCAGACGATGTATCTATTATCTCGCGTGCATGAAGGTCGTCGACCTATGACAGTTGGAGTAGCAGAAACATTAGAAATCATGTGCAATTTAATCTTTACACAAATAAAGGAAAACTATCACAATGCCTGAATAATGAAGACTCCCGGAGAAAAAGAAAGGCCTGTCCCCGAGGATGCTCTTCATTTTCTCTCTGGGACTCGGCACGGCTCGCACGCGGCGAGATTCACTCCGGGCTGACACACGTATTAATGGTATTCTGGCTGGAAGAGAGTCGATGTTCTCTGGTGATTGCCGTGTGCAGCTGTGACTCAGTTCTCCTCTCCCTCACTCATTACTGCCTCGTGTCAACTCCCGGAGACCATTGTTCCCTGAAAAACTGTCATCCAGAATGAAATGAACTGTTTTCCTTTCTATTTCAACTGAGAATGTTTCATGTCCCTTACTTTTACTTTTCAGAATACACTGCTGTTTCCTAAATCTTTTAGAAAGTTACAAAGACAAGACACATAGGTTCTAAGTCAACATGAAAAGAAAGTTCAAACACAACTCTTGAGAATTATAAATTGGGGGTGTTTGAGGCAGAAGTAAAATGTCGAGATGCCATGGTGTGTGACAATAAGGAATGCTTATTGCGTGAACTACCTTAGAAGGCTTGAGATGCAGCAGGAGGAAGTGGGGGGTGCACTCAGCCTGGGTCATGTTGGAGCATTCCTCTCCATGCTTGGCCCCTGGACCAGGCGCTCGGTGGGCATTCACTAAAGTGCTTCCAGCAGGAGCAGGATTCAGGGCAGACACAGAATCTCTCTGCCTGCATCAGCCTCTACCCTTTCTATGAGACAGAGACAAAAATGGAGGAACCCCCTCAGGTCACACAGCATTCCAGCCACCACTTCAGAAGACTCCACACACCCCTAAAACGGGAATAAAGGGTCACAGTAGAACCCGGTGGGAGAATGGCATGGCAGGAGAAAGAGCAAAGACCAGTCAGAGGCAGTTCGTTCCTTTAAAGCCTCGCCTTTGTCCTATTTAACTGCATCATTAACTGTAGGATAACTTTAGATTTACCAAAGTGTTAGAAGAGGACCTGCCTAGCTTCCACCCCACCCTCCTACTGTCAGAGCCTGCAGTTATTAGGGTGTGTTTGCCACAACTGAGGAAGCGGCACTGGGCCAGTGGTGTCAGCTATGCTCAGGTTTATCTGGATTTCATTAGCTTTTCCTAATGCCCCTTCCTGGTCCGGGATCCCACCAAGGATACCACCTCACGCCTAGTTGTGGCATCTCCTTCAGATCCTCCTTGCTGTGACAGTTTCTCAGACTTTCCTTGTTCTCGATGGCCTTGACAGTTTTGAGAAATACCGGTCAGGTATTTTGTAGAATGGCCTTTAACTGGAATTGGTCTGATGGTTTTCTCAGGATCTACCCCCTCCCTTTTTCACACGTAGTATGTGCATGTAAGCCTGCCTGTGTACATGCCTCAATTTCTAATTATCTATCTGTCTATCTATCTATCCATCTATCTATTGTCTATCTATCGGTCTATCGGTCTATCTCTGTCTGTCTATCTACCTACCTATCTGTCTGTCTATATATCATTTATTTCTATTTCTATCTATACATTTGCTTCTATTTATCTGTCATCTACCTTTCTCTATTATCTATCTATATGTATCAACTACCCATATCTATCTCTCTTGATTATCTATCATCTATATCTATGTATCTGTTTGTCTGCCTATGTAGCATCTATTTCTATCTGTCTATACATTTATCTCTATACATTTACCTCTATTTATCTGTCATCTGCCTTTCTCTATTATCTACCTCCATGTATCAACCATGCATATCTATTAATTATCTGTTATCTATCCATCTATCATCTATCTTTTCCTCTAATCACCCCCTCCAACAGTGAGAAACTTGGGTTCCACCATCCACCATCCATTTTTTGATAAGTTGTTCAATCGCTACCTACAAGTGCAGAATTTTAATGAGCAGCTACAGTGCCAGTGAATGCTTTGGGCAGTGGCTCTTGGAGCCTCCTGCTCCCTGCTTGTTCCTGGTACATCCCAGTACAAGATGCTCTGACCCCATAGCCATGCCAGGCTCATAGAAGGTGCCTGGGCCCTGGCTCTTGGCACAGGCCCTGTGTGCCGTTTCTGGGAGGAGAGTCACGACATGTGCCTCTGTCAGGCACGTGTATGAAAGGCAGATGGGTCCTGCGTCTGCAACCACCACCCAGCACCAGCCCCCCCACCCTGCACAGCTGCGCCACCCTCCCCAGGCAGCCTCGCCAGGGCCCTGCTGGTCCTGCTCCGCACACCCTGCCCAGTTCAAGTTAATCCCATCACACCATGCTGTCCACACAGCCCTGCCACAAATTGCTCTCAGTCCTTTTTCATGAATTAGTTATAATGGTCGTGTTTATTTAAATTTCAACTAACCAGTATCCTAAAACTATTGAAGCTTTATATGTATTTATTTATTTTGCTTTGTTTTCATGCCAGGCTGATTAGAAATTACCTCTTACTGGAAACCGAATGTAAATGGAGGGACTCGTTTGCCAAATAGAAAGTGTGTTTTTTTAAATTTGTTTGTTTTGCTTTCCCTCTATGAAGTGGACATTTTCCTCATGTGATTAGACAAAAAGAATGAGACTATGGTGTGCATTTCTGAGAGACATACGGAGCAGCTCTGAAGGGGGAGGGCTTGGGCTTTGCATGAAGAATTTAACGATGGTGACTCTCCATGAAGGCGCCAAATCGCTAACGGAAGCAGATACTTTCTTAAGTCTACTTGTCCTTCTTCTTCGGTGTTCTGAGACGTGTAATTATTGTATGAAATGTGTATGTTTAGCTACTTCTAGCCTAAAATGGCTCTCGAGTATAAAAGAATTGCACTTCAGAAAATGAAAAGCTTTATAGAGCCATTTACTATATCAAGTGTGTTTTTCTTCGTTTATTTCCAAATAAACTACCATTTAAGCAATGACTTTTCAAGATAGCCCATCAGTCCTGGTTTCTTTCCGACTTAAGAATATGCATAAAATATATTGCTACAAATTCCAATCAATTTACTCATCATAAAAATAAGCTTCCACATTTGCAGTATCGAAGGCCATTAATATCAGTTTTGAATATCAGAATTCTTTAAGTTCACGTGAATGACCTTTCTCATGCTAGATGCATCAGGCCCCTCCTGAAGTCCCCAGCAGCACACTGTTCATTTAGTCATAGGCAAAGACTATGACTCTGGACCATGCATTCAATTGGGGAGGGGAAAACTACTCTCTACTAGAGTATCACTGAAGGAAGAAATAGAAGCTCTGAAATGTCCCTTCTCAATGATGTTGAGGAAGGTTGGGACATTAATCCCCGTGACAACTTGGAGAAAGCATAAGTATCCAATTGCTAGCATTGATTGTTTATATTATAGAATGAGTTTAATTTTTTATGTTGTCTAAAATATGGTCAAGTCAGAGCAGTAAGTTCTGATTTTGAGTTCTGCTCTGCTCCGAAGCTGAAGGACAGTGCATGAGATTTTATAAAGACTCAGAGCAGAGACACAGCTCCTCCTGCACCAGAGAAATGCAGCTCTGTGAGCCCCGATGGAGCCAGCATGCTGCTGGGTGCTGAGGAGCAGGCAGAGGCACCCAGGATGGTGGTCCCCAGGGACAACGGAGGCACAGAACAATGCATGAGGGGCCGCATGACAGGGCCAGGATTGGTCACTCAGCAAAAACACTGGAAGAAAACAAAACAACTTCAGAATCTCTGCTGCTTTTCCATGATATATCGGCCCAAAGACTGGACAACAAAGGAAAAGGAGGCTGATGAGGAAACAAAAGGATCCATGGCTCTTGGTTCACTGGGTGTCTCATCAACAAAGCCCCAGCATCACTCCTGGCAGATGCCCTATCCTGGCCCGGGCTGAGATGGGCAAAATGCACTGTGGGACTCTTGTTCAAGAGAAAACGCGTACCCAGAATGGCCATGCAGACTCAAATTCCAATTCTAAGAATACTTTTGAAATCTAAGGTACAACAAAGCTGGAAAAATATTTTAAAAGGGATGAAAGGGCAAGAAAAATTCAACCCGCAACCTCAAGGGGTTTATAATCTGTGTTCTGCTGCTTCCCAGAGCCGCTTCAGTCTTCAGCTCAGAGTCTACCAAACACTAAAATGCAACTGAACACTCAGTTCATACTTGTTTTTCTAATTAGCTGCCTCTTCCATTTGATTAATATTGCCTCCTAATTTAATTGTAAATTGTATTTCTGGTTTATATTTCGCTTCTCCCTCCTGTCGTACCTGGTGACCATCTTCATTAATCATATTGTAGCTTTTTAATGAATCTCATATGCCAGTTTGTGGTGAACAAGACTTGATGTGAAGGCATCTTCATCAAATCATTCATAATCTTGTAACTATTGGTTTATTTTCTGTAACTACCTGTAAAGGTACACCAAAAAAATGAAAGATTTCCCCCACAGTGTAATGGGGAAGAGCTATGTTTACACACATTTCTGAGGATGGGTTGGGATGCCAAATTCTGCTTGTGTTTGGAATTTCCATTTCCCTGGGCTTAGTGAGGGCGCCCACGTTTTGCAATCCTGTGCCCTAGAATCTATCATAAACAGATTCTTCTAGTTGTTTGACATTAAACTGCAAATTTGTGTTTTTGTGTCTGCTCAAATATAAAACGTCTTTGGGAAAAATACAGAGAATGGTTCGTTAGAGCTGCCTCTACTCTCGTGTCTAAGTCCAAATGGCCAATTTAGGAGGACATCTCTGAATATACACCCCAGGCAGCAGGACCAAATTCAAGATTTCTGATTCTGCTGCCTGGGATGTAACCCAACGTATCAGGCACCAAACGGGCTTGCTTTTGTGTTTTTTCATTTCCATTACTCGGCAGAATCTCTTTTATCTTGGACTCCCCTCACATTCCAGCCTCTTTGTTTTCATAAGTGGAATGGCATTTGTAGGCTAAGCCAAGGACAAAAAGGAAGGCCGTGTGAGGTCATGTTGTGACATAGTCAGTGACTACCCAGAATATCTTTGGCATCCCAAATAGAAATTTCCAACGGCAAATAACCAGGCATGCTTGAAATCCATAAGCGTGCACTCTGCCTCGTTGCGCTTCCACACGACATTGTTTCTCCTTGACACATCGCAAGCCTCAAATCAATGCTGATAGACACAAGAACCCTCTGGCATCCCCTGTAATCTAGGATTTCCCGCGATGTTACTTGCTGCTCTAATTACTCTTTCTTCATGGAAAATATTATAAATGGTTTGGTTAAGCATACCCTAAGCTGGCCACATTGCTGTCCTTATAAAAATAAGCAAGTGCTCCATATTTTGCACCTCTAAGCATGACATTTCTCTGGAAATTTAGATCCATAGGGTCTCTGGATAACAATAGATTGATGGCAACTGTCTTGAGTCAGGATTCTCAAGGAAAAGTGCTTGCAAACCTCACAGCCAAGATCGTGGTGTTTGCACCAGAAAAGGTCTGGGAAGGGATGGATGGGGCAGTCCACAGGCTGGATGAAACCTCCAGAGCTGCTCAGGCGTCATCTGGTTTGCAGCCCTCCTAGTCAGCATTTCACCTCCAAGGGTGCGGGGACCATGTCCACCCGGCCTTCCCTCAGCCTCTTACTTGGATGGGGGAGGTGGGAACAATGCTCCTCACTCTTCTCTTGGTGCCACTGTGGACAATTGCTAATAAAAGTAATTAGTAAGCACTTGGGTTATTAAAGAGTAGGGTTATGATGTCAGCATAAATAATGAGACACTGAGATCACTGGCACTGGGGCAGACACGTTCAAAAGCTGTCCCCGAGTCATACCACTGTACTCAGGGAAATCAGAGCCCTGCTCCACATGGGAGGAAAGCAAGATATCCTAAACAGCCCTGTTTTCCCTATGCCAGTCACAGACAACCTGAAATAGAATAAAAAGGAAGAACCAGGCTTCAGTTTGTTTCCATCAGGATTTGTCGTTGCAAACCTCAGAAATCAACTCCAGCTAATTTAAATAGAAGATAACTTCCCAGAAGACGTTGGATTACAGAATCATGGGAGTAATCAAGACTAGAGGTGGCAGAGCAGGCAGACAGCCAGCAGCACCTGCCCCTGGGAGGAAAGTCAGCCACCAGCATTTGCCCTTGGGAGGGAAGATGGCGACCAGGAGCTGTTCTTGGGAGGGAAGACACAGTTGTCAGCCCAGCTGGGCAAAGACTGCGCCTCATCAGGCACTGCCGACTGAGATCTGCACCCTCCTAGGCTGTGGCGGACAGCACTTCGGCCACCTCACAGCCAAAGGTGGGCTGTGTTCTGATGCAGAAGCCAGGTCACATGTGACTACAGTAAGCTGTGAGCATGACTTGATGGGGGAGCAGGCTTGTCTGGTAGAAGGGAGGTCAAGTCACACTGGAAAGGTTGCAGGGGGCTGGTGCTCAAGGAATGAGGACCATGAGGGACCATGAGGTCACTTCCCTCAGGCACACAGGTGTCACCAGTGCACACAAGGAGTGTGACTGCGGGTGCCGTGTCCCCGTATCCAAACCACCTGATGAAACAAGCTCACGGGCAAAGCTGCGTGGGCGTGATGAGGCCACCGAGCTATCAGGCTGCAGCTCTACCTGGAACTTGGCACTGTGAAGCCGAATTCTGATTCTTTGTGAATTTCCCAGGTGTCCTGGCTTCCTAAGGCTGTTATAACAAAGTGCCACAATCTGGGAGTCCTAAAAAAACAGGAATGTATTCTCTGCTCGTTCTGCAGACTGGAAGTCTGACTTTCCCATGTCAGCAGTGCTATGGTCCCTCCAGAGCTTTTGGGGTTGACCCTCCCTCGTTTCCTCCAGTGTCCAGGACCCCCAGTGGTCTGATCCCTGGCATTCCTTGGCTCCTGGCTGCATCCTTGCTATCTCCACCTCCGTCATCCCATGGCCTCATCCTTCACTCTGGGTCTCTGTCCGTCTTTTCCTGTTTTTAGAAAGACATCCCCATGATTGGTTTTAAGGCCAGCCTGATCCAGGTGACCTCCTCTTAACCCAACTGCATATGTGCAGACCCTGTTTCTAACTAGGTTACATGCACGGTTTCTAGGTGTGCATGTTTCCAGAGACCCTACTCAGCCCAGGGCACCATGTTCTGAAGAACACCCTGGGGAGCGAGTTTGGAGACCTGAGTCGAGGTCCTGGCTTCTGCAGGGCTTATACCTTCAGGCTGCACTGCACCATGTGGGCACTGAGGCAAGTGATACCCCAGGTCCTTAAGCACTGTTGCTGTGTGAGTCTGTGGACTCGCTGCGCTCAGCTAAGATCTCTGCCCTCTTCTATAAGTACTAGCATGCAAACTAGCTGTCTTAGTCTGCTTGCTCTTCGGTAATAAAATAGCACAGACTGGGCGACTTAAACAACAAAAATCTACTTATTTATTCATTTATTTATTAGAATCAGGGTCTCTCTCTGTCACCCACTCTGAGCGCAGTGGTGTGATCTCAGCTCACTGTAGCCTCGACCTCCTGGGTTAAGGCGATCCTCCCTTCTCAGCCTCCCAAGGAGCTGGGACCACAGATGCATGCCACCACCCCTTGCTAATATTTTGTAATTTTTGTAGAAACAGGGTTTCATCATGTTGCCCAGGCTGGTCTGGAACTCCTGGGCTCAAAAGATCTACCTGCCTCAGCCTCCCAAACAAATTTTTTTCAGTTCTGAAGGCTGAAAGTCCAAGCTCGTGGTGCCAGGGGCTGGTTGCCTGTGGTCTCTCTCCTTGGCTTGCGGATGGCACCCTCTGGCTGCACCTGCACATGGCCTTTCCTCTGTGTGCCGCCCCTGGTGACTCTGTGTGCCCAGATTTCCCTTCTTATAAGGACACCAGCCAGACTGGCTATGGGCCTCTACCAACAGCTTCACTTTAACTTGCCTACCTCTTTAACGGCCCTATCTCCAAATACAGCTGCCTTCTGAGGTACTGGGGGTCAGGCCTTCAACCTGGGAATTCAGGGGACAGAATTCAGCCCATGCCTGTGGCACTCCTGCTTTCCTAACACCCCCTGCTTCTCGCAGTCTTTGTGTGTTGGAACAGCCCAGAGACACTTTTTTAAAAATCTACACATCCCACAAGTTGTGTGATCTACCCTTAACATTGTCATGCTCCAGGAGAATCCTTTCATGCACAAATAAATACATGTGCTGAGCATGCCATCAGCAAGCCATGAGTGCAGAGGGCTGGGGTTGTACGACACACACAGAACAGAGGCGGCCTGGCACCACGGCACAGCGTTTCTGGAATCCCCGCAACACTGAGCAAAGGATTCTGTTTTCTAATTGGTTTTTTTGAACCATGTTACTTTTTGAAGTGATGTCGGTATATTATGAAAAGGTGAAGCACGCTCCTTTGAAGAGTTGTTTCTGGAATAAATCCTGATTTACACATGACCAAACCCAATTCTTCTGACCTGAGTGAGTCAACCCTTAGCTGCAGACCACCAGCAGGAGGAAGAATGAACGAATGGAATGCAGACGCCGGACAGGCGTGGTCCTGGCCCTGGTCTCTTACTCCACCCTCGAACCTCTCTCTTCTCCTCCCCTGGAGAGGGTCGAGGGCATCCCCTAGCCTCTGAGAGTTGACTGGCCTTGTGCTGCATGCTGGGAGGATACATATCATGCCAGTCATGCCAGCCTCAGCAGCCCCAGACCAGAGCTCAGGTCCTTTAGGTGATCGCCAGCTCCAGCCCAGGCTCTAGTCCCTCAGAGGAGAGTCAGTTCCCAGACATCCACCCTTTCCTCTCCTCTCCCTTCCCACCCTACCCCTCTGCTGTGAGCAGGATTTTAGGAGCTATGGGATTATTTATCTCTTCCTCATTTTTAATGACTCTCAAAATCCACCATGAGAAGCATAACACATACTCTTGAGATAATTTTCATGAACCAAATCATCCAGAGTATGATGTCAGCAATGCTTTCATTCTCTCATGACAACCAATAAAATATACCATTTCCAAACCCTAACAAAATCTGTAGGTCTTTGTTTTATTGAAAGTTAGAATATTTCAATAACATTTCACAGAAAACTCCTTCAACACACATGCAATATTTTTCCAACCTGATGAAATTAGATAATCACAAATAGAACTTGAGTAAGTTGGCTTTAACTTGCCTATCATCTTTTCTTAATTATATCATACAGTTAAGGAATTATTCTTAAAGGTAGACACTATACATTCTGTCAGCTTTCATACAGTTTCATTTTGAAAAATGCCTAACTATGAAATTCATTACTTTGTGGAGCTGATCACCAGTGTTATGGACTGAACTGTGTCTCCCCAAAGTTCACATGCTGTAGCCCTAAGCCCTGATGTGAGGGTGTTCGGAGGTGGGGTCTTGGGGAAGGAGGTGGTTCGTGTTAGATGAGGTCATGAGGGTGGGCCCCATGTCAGTGGGAGTAGTGCCCTTATCAGAAGAGATGCCAGAGGGTGTCAGCTCTCTTCTCTGCCATGTGAGGATGCAGTGAGAAGGCGGCCATCTGCAAGCCAGGAAGAGAGCCCTCACCGGAAAGCAACTCTGCCAGACCTTGATCTGGGACATCCAGCCTCCAGAACTGTTGTTAAAGCCACCCAGGCTATGGTATTTTGTTATGGTAGCCCCAGCAGACTATGACAACCAGGTTTTAATGGCATTCACTAATTCAGCCATTCTCTAATAGACTTACTCATATTTCAGCATGTATATACACACATATTATCCCTGTCCCTCATCTGGGTACAGAAATGAACAATGTGGAAAACAGCTCTGACAGTTCTGGTTGTTTCTTTTCTTTATTTTTATTTATTTATTTATTTTGAGACAGAGTCTCACTTACTCTTTTGCCCATGCTGGAGTGCAGTGGCATGATCTCAGCTCACTGCAACCTCCGCCACCTGAGTTCAAGCAATTCTCTTGCCTCAGCCTCCCGAGTAGCTGGGATTATACGTACCCGCCACCACACCTGTCTATTTTTTCTTTTTGTTTTTGTATTTTTAGTAGAGACAGGGTTTCACCATGTTGGCCAGGTTGGCCTCAAACTCCTGACCTCAGGTGATCTGCCCGCCTTAGCCTCCCAAAGTGCTGGGATTATCGGGCATGAGCCACAGTGCCTAACCTGTTTCTAATTTTATTTAAATCCATTTTCCTTTCAGCCCTATGTCCAACAGCTGAAATTATAGATGAAGAATCCTGAAACTTTTTAAAGGGACTTTTAGATTGTGAGAGCCATACTTGATAGCTGCAAGACTATACTGGTATCATCAGTTACTTTTCATTTTTACATGGCTCAGGAGTCTAGGGAGGGAGAATTATTCAGCCCGTTTCCCTGTCTCATTTCTTGCACCAACCTTAGGGACATGCTGTGTCACCTGTCACCCCTCGTGACAACAATCACATCTACACACTTCCTTCTGACTGCTCCCCTCCCTTCAGCTACACTGCCACCTCTTCCAGAACATTCTTCACTAGGCGCTTTGGAATGAGGTCGAACCTCACGCGGTGTGACAGAACACCGCATGGCCCCAGAGTTACACATTTTGGTATAAACTTCCTTTTACTTCAGCATAAGACACAGTCTTCTTTCCACAAAGAGAAAATGAAATGACTTCTAATTTTTATGTTTTACTTAACAGGATATCGTGAGTTTAGTCCTCCTTTACACAAAAATGTGAGTGGCTGTGCAATTAATCAACCAGTGAAACTGTATTCTTATTTCATTTAGATTGTTTCTTTCTATTCTTTTTTTTTAGACTATAGATGATCCTGAGATGAAAATCACTGTAGATAAGTTTTTTAAGTAAAATTGTCAGAATGTTTGCGTATTTTTAAACTTTTGATATCTATTTATTGTAAAATTATCCTCTAAAATCTCTATCGCCTCACACAACCATTTCACCAACAGTAAATGTTTCTGCTGACCTTTGACAAGATGACATATTTCCTGTAAAATAACTCCATTAGAGATTTAAACCCTTAAAAATCATCCTTTTAGTTAAATTGTGCTTTATTTTGTTAGAGTAGAACTTGGATATGTAAAACATATTTGGCTTCTTCTCTTGTAAATTGCCTGTGTATAGTGTACACATGCTTTTCAGGTGGGGCGACATAGTTTGGAGGTGGTCACATGGTCTACTTAAGAGAATGAATTTTGAATCTAGACCAGCCTGAGTTTGCCAGCCCGGGGCTGTGTTTAACTGTGGGGGAAGTTACAGGATCTCCCCAAGTTTCATTTTGTCCCTAAAGTGGGTGGACATTTTGATGTGTTGTCAGGATTAAATGTGATAATGAAGCATTTATGACATGATTGGCCACTTGATGTCAATTAATTTATTTGGTGAACATTTATTTAGGTTTTGTTTTGCATTGACCACCTTCTTAGGTGCTGGGTGACCCTGGGTGAGCTGAGGACAGAGCCTGCCCAGCTCCACAGCCCTTTCCTCATGAGGGATACTCACTTCTGTCCATTATTTTGCTTCTATTTTTTGTAACACAGTTTTAATATACTGATCTCTGTTTATTTCTCAGCCTCCTCCATCCGCCATTGACGTATTAAAAGGGTAGTTTACAGGGAAACTGCAGACTTTGGACAACCCGGCCTTGGCTTGTCTCAGCTCTGTCACTCACCAGCTCTGTGAGGTGAGGAAATGACCTCTCTGTAATGTGGTTCCCTTGTTCACGCAATGAGAGTCTCATGGTTCGCTTACCACTCCTTCCTGGTTTTCTGGCTCTTCTCCTGCCCCTAAGCTCTGTCTCCTTCAGGAATGTCCACCCGGCTTCTGATCCTGAGCCCTCCTTCTTACCCTTGCTGTAGATCCTGTTCATTCCCATGGCTTTACATTCGTATTTTAAGATTCCATCAGGAACCTTTACCTGGATGTCTGAGAAACACCTGAACCATAGTTCTCTATTTCCCTTTCTTCTCTGGACCCAACTAAATATATCCTCATCTGCCATGTTCTTAATCTCAGCAAAGGATCATCTGGTTGCTCCAGCTAGAAAGCCACCTCTGATTTTTGTTTTCCCTGAAGACTGGGCAGACACGTCTACCCCCACCACGTTCAGCCTCTGTTACCTCCTCAGTACCCCTGTACGATCAGCAAACCTCCAGATAATTGCTCCAATCTGAGCTGCACCCCACCACCAGAATTACCTGTCTGTGGCACATTTCAGTACAACCATCACATGTTATGCTGAAACAGCTAGGGTGCGTGTCCCAGCACGCTGCTGTGAGTCTCTGAAGACACAGCCTGTATGTGCTTTCCATTCTTAACTGCAAATATTGATAAAATAGGATTGTTTCATGTGCTGTGTGCTGCACAGCTTCTGAAACCTCAGCATCCAATCAGACATACAGTGTGTAGTAGACACACAACACATGGTTCTGGAAGCATTGCAATGCGCAAACACTCACCGTTGTAACAGCTGGATGACACCTTGGAGATGGGTTATTTTGCAGTTCTGATGATGTGTGCCAGTGTGACCCAGGGGACTGCCGCATGTCTTACACTTTAGAGAAAGGTAGTGATCTTGACATTGGCCACATGCCATGTAAACCTGAGCTCGAGCCAATTCAGAGTTTGCACACTGGATGGTGTTCCACCATGGTCAGTGGCTTCATATTTTTGGGAAGCTGGGTTTGGGTGGCTGTCATATGGGGAATCAGGTACTGCGTGGAAATCCACATGACTGACTATGAGGGTAGTGGTGTCTGATCTGATGTTGAGGTTTAAGAAGCTGTCAGTGGCTTCATATTTTTGGGAAGCTGGGTTTGGGTGGCTGTCACATGGAAATGAGGTACCGCATGGAAAGCCACTGAGTGACTGTGAGGGTGGTGGCGTCTGATCTGAGGTTTGAGAAGTTGTCAGCGTGTGACACATGCCACAATTCCTTCCATCAATATTTGCAGTTAAGAATGGAATCAAGTTCTTATTTTTTTCTTTCCATGTTTGTTTATTTTTCTTTCAAGCAGCTGCAGAGGTGTTAGGGTATTTATATCCAATACAGTGGTTTGGATCTAAGGATTCAGTACACTCAATGGTTAGCTCTTCTTTTGGCCTATGGGCTCTTTGAGAAGATTGCTGCAACATTAAGGCATCACGAACTGAGAAGTTTAGGAACCTCTTGAAATAGTTTAACTTAGCGGTTCCTAACCAGGGTGATGTTACACCCCCTCAAGGGCAACTTTGCAGTTTGCTGATGCCAAATCTGAATTCTGTTATTCAGTCAGGCTCTAATAATCAGTGTGCACACTGTGCGGCCTCCGTTGTTGTGATTATTTGTGTATGATCTGTGGGAGTTTCTCTACCAAGAAATAAATGAAGATGTAGCAATGTAACAAACCATGCAATTGCAGGCCATTTGAAAAACAACATTAAGATGAACATCCGTATGGTAATTTGCCTTCAGCTAATGGGAAGGGCATATTTCAAGTGTGTCCAATACTTAGGAAGTCATTTGAAGGACAAATAATAAAAAGCAACCTTCTCGGCTCTGAGGTGACTTACTTCTGATGAAGGTATAAATAGCAAGTAAAGATTCTCCTTTGGGCTCCGCTGAAGTAGAATGTCTGTATATTGTAACAAAGAATGATTTAACCCAACATGCTTTACGTGATCCTGTGCAGGGCCCCGGGCTGATAAGAGAAGCATTAATCATAAATATGAGAAACTAATACTTTAAGTCCTTACTTTGAGGATCCTATTAGTCTCTTGTCCCCTGACTAATTACGTACAGTCAAGGAGGCTCATTCATGTAAATATGTGTTTTGTCAGTAATGCAAAACCTGATCTCTGTCTTGAAACTTCAGCTCCACTCACACGTGCAAAATTTATGTGGGATCAAGTGAAAATGACCATGCCAAGCGTGATTAAAAAGCTGATGGAAATAGGACAGGCATTGCTATTTACTTGGCTTTGCTGAGGTCTTAATTAAAATAGGAAAATTTCCCCAGTGTAACATGTTTGCAATATTATACAGATAATTGTTTCCTACAAATTAATGGAAGTAATGAAATAATAATCAATACATAATTATAACCATATCTAATATTGTTATAATTATAGCAATATTCTAATTAATATATAATTATAATGATATATAATTATAACAATATTTTTAATATATAATTATAACAATATCCCTAGGATATTGTTATATATTATTGTTATAATTTCCTATTTTCTCTAATAGGAAAAATACTTTACACCCATAACTTTCCTTTGCACATTTATGGGAAAAAAACTGTTAATTCCTTCTGAGTAAAGCTGAAAACTGTCTGTGTGTAGTGTGTATAGGGAACTGCGCTCTGGGAAAGAATGGGAGATAGGTGGTCATACAAAGTGGTGCTATAATGTTAGAACATCATGTAGTAACTCCACCAGGAAGGAAGGCTGTATCTCGCAAAAGGTTATGAAGATGTATCTGACTTTGAACTATTGCAGGTGGCAAAGAAGTCAGTGAGACGTCGGTCCTCATGACGGGACTGAGGTGGCTTCCAGGGCCTCACAGCTCTGTCACAACTTAGTCACTTTTTAAATTGTGATCAAATTTATAGAAAATACCATTTAGCAACTTAACCACTTTAAAATGTTAAATCACTGGCATTTAAAACACATCTAGTTCCGGAACATTGTCATCACTCTGAAGGAAAACCTGCTCTCCTTAGCCGACTTGCTTTTGTTTAGAGTACTTCTTACAGTGAATACAATTTATTTACAAAATGCTCTAATCCATTGAATGGCAAGCTGTGTTATAAGAAGGTCTGACTGTGTTTATTTACTGAAGAATACTAGATTTGAGAGTGGCACAAAGTTAGTTTTAATGTGCTCAGAATAAGGTCACCATCAACACAAATGAGTGATCTTTGGTTTTTGTGGATTTACATGATTGGGATAAGATGATCTATAACTGAAAACAAAGCTTAAATATGTCTGGGAAGAAAACAGCAATATACCAGGCTTAAAATGCAATATTACAGGCTGCTTAGCAGCTAAAGAGGGTTTATGCTGAAGAACGGTGGATGTAATTTCTTTGAAAAAATCATAAGCAAAAGGATTGAATTTAATCTAATATCACCGCTAAAGCTTGCTGCAATCGTATGCAGCATTTGGGAGGTACCTAAGGCCAAGAAGATGATCCTGAATTAGCATAGCATACAAATCAGCTTTTCGATTTTTATCAGATTATCGGCATTACTGGCTAATGCCGATGTATTCAGCTACATGCAATAAGCACTCTCAAGCATCATATTTCTCTGGTGTAAAATATCCTCAAAGCACATTTTAATTGTTTTAACAAGATAAAGTGTGCTATTTTTGCATGAATAATATTATCAGTATTCCATTAAATCTCTTCATTTATTATCACTAATGCTACTTAAAAGAGATGTTAATAGAGTAATTCATTCTCATACCATCACCCTGGTCAGGAGTCCATGATGGTTCATATTCATTATGCTGAGCTAAGAGGGGGCTTCTGTTATCATATCACTTAATTTATATTCTGAAAAAATGCTCTGGGGACAAGTTGCTCTCATGCATTAGAGTTCTATCTAAATCACAATATTTGAAGACAAGTGGGGATGGCAGATAGCTACTCAATGGCTCCTCTGTGGACTCTTGGCCCTTCAAGAGACACCAATGAAAGCACAATCCCAGTGACCTCATCTAAACATACAATTTACCTGTGCAAATTCAGTTTGCATTTACGTGCTACATGTTAAGATTTACACTGAATTTAAAGAACTGGTTACATGCCATAGCATTTATCAAACACATGACCTTCTTCATAATTAGATAATAAAGATATGGCCAACAACTACCTTTGAAAAGTCTGAGCACCCACTGCCTTTGGCTGTCTGTATCCTTTATCAGAGCATGAGGGTGTGTGTGTGCGTGTGTATGCACATGCATGTGCATCAGCATTAGGAGACGCATATGATAAACAATGCATGCTAAAATGTAGTTCCCATTATTTCACAAAAGAACTCCAAATACACATATAATTCAGTATATCACAATGTAGGCAGATGTACAGCACAATTACTAATTTTGAAATGTCAGTATATTTTACATCAACTCATTGGATTGGCCATTGTTTTAGTGCCGTATAATAATTTAGAAGTACTTTTAAAATACTTTAAAAAGTGCCTGGAGACATTTAATGAATAATTTAAATGTATAGTCTTCACGAAGCATAACATTGTTGAGACACATGAAAAGCACGAATCTTAGTTTCAGAGCTCAAAGGGCCCAGGTAAGTCTCTTTATTTTGCAGAGATGTAATCCACATCCAACAGATTAAATGACAGCAAAATCACTTACCCAAGAAGTCATGTTAGTGAAAATTGATGATAAATGCAAAATAAATACCTTTTCAACTCATAGGTTTAGTGCAAGATGTCTAGAAAGGTAAAATGGTAATAAGGAACAAAATTCATAGTGATACAGAATGAAGCCCTGAAGTTAGAGCAAGTCCTTTCTTAAATACTTACTTAAATAGCTTAGGGGGTTGGAGAGAGGTATTGGTGTTGGTGAAGGTGGTGTTGGTGTTGGCAGTGGTGTTGGAGTAGTTGGCAGTGATAGTGTTATTGGAGGTGTTGGTGTTGATGTTGGTATTGTTGGTGATGGTATTGGCAATGGTGGTATTGGTGGTGTTGGTGCTGATGGCAATTGTGAATTTATTGTTTGTGGTGGTGGTGGGGTTGGTGGTGATGGTGTGGGTGGCAGCGGCAGTGGTGTCTTTGGTGGTGGTGGTGGTGGTGGTATTGGTGGTGGTGGTATTGGTGGTGGTGATGGTGTTGTTGTTAATGATGGTGGTGGTGATCGTGGTGGTGGTAGTAGTATTGGTGATGGTGGCATCGGTGGTTATGGTGATGGTGTTATTATTGGTGATGGTATTGGTGGTGGTGGTGGCAGTATTGGTGATGATGGTGTTGGTGGTAGTGATGATGGTGGTGGTAGTATTGGTGATGGTGGTATTGGTGGTGGTGGTGATTCTAAAAGATTGGGAAAGTTGAGAAGAAAAGAGCTTTTCCTACTCTCTAAGAAACAAGGTAGTTGAAGCATTGTGGTTTCTGAATTTCCCTGATGGGCATCCTGCCTGTTTTCCAGACTACTCCAAGCTTTTCCTGTGGTGTGGAGACCCTGAAGCAAGGAAGAGGTCATCTATCACTACCTGTTTTTCTTTTTTCTGCATCATCTGTGAGTGAGAGAAAAGTTAGAATATCCAAATCCTCTAAGTTACTGAATATTCTGCATTTTTTTTTTAAAAAAAAATACAAATTTGTAACAGACAACAGTAAGAAAGTAAATATATGTTAAAACATAAAATCAAAGGGTTCATTTTCATAGTATGAATCTAAAATTAGTTGAGATAACTGGTATATCTATAACATTATGAATCTAAAATTAGTTGAGATAACTGGTATATCTATACCATTAAAAAGCAATACTTTAAGGCCAAGATCTAATAAAGTCTTTTTTATTTTTTTAAGGATTTAATATACTATTAAGGGCATGAAACTATTAAGAAAACAGAAAACCTTTCATATTAAGAGTATGTACTCCTCACATCACCTTTTATTTTTATCTTGGTTGCATTTAAGGGATGAGAAAAGTAATTATTTCACTCTTTCTTGGTATTTGAAATAAAATTCTCTGCATTTCAATGCCAACACTGACAAAGACTAAAGGAAGGTGCATATTAGTAACCGTTTAGAGTCGCAATTTTATTATTATAAAAACTGAGGAAAATGCTGTTTTACTTTAAAAGCCAGTGCAAAAGTTCTTGCTATATAAAAGAGCATGTGTCTGAATTGTTTATAACAGTACCTAGAACATAGCATTTGCTCAGTGAATACTAATTCCTATCCCTTTTCTTCATAACGACTCCAAGGAACAGAAACAGGCAGATCATTTTCCCGTAGTTACATGTGAAAGCAAAATAATCTGAACCTAGAGCCTGTGGTTTCTTTTAGCCTGCCTTGGTTTTGAACATTATTATGTTTGCTTTCATTTAAAGTAATATAATGAAAATTTGAAGATCGGTTTTAGAGGCAATCATGTCACAACCAGAAGACTACCTGATTTGGGGAGTAAAATTAATGTAACAGTCACGTGTGTTAATGATTCATTTCATCATTTTAATTTCCATACATTTACTTTAAATTTATTTCTTTGTGATGTTTAAAGTACACTGAAGCTTTTCTGGTAAAAGAAAAGCCCACGCTGACACTAAAATTTGAAAAGAGGCTGGTGATCCTCCTCTTTGGATGCAATAACATGCTGCAACCCAGTGTCAACCCAGCACTGGGGCTGCAGTGCGCACAGACTCTCAGGGTTTGGAGCATGCCGCATTCTCAGTCTTCATAAGGATTTGGTGAATCGAATTGAATTCAATCAAATGCAATTTAGAAGGTATTTTACATATTTTATACTGTACTAGAAATAATGCAGATCTTCACAGAAACAAGCAAATATTACTGTATTGTTACAGTAAGCCGCCTTTGCTACTGACACTATAAAATGGAATGTGGATTGGAAATGTTAGCATTAGCAGAAAATGGTCAAGTGATGACCGTCACCATTTGCCATCAATGGGCATAGATCCATTTTTGGCCAAATTACAATTGATAAGTATCAGTAACACTAAAGATTGAGCACCATTAGGAGGATCAATTTTGACAATTCAGAAAAAAAAAAGCCTATCAAGGTCAAAAGCAATAACTGATTTTATTAAGTTAGCAGCAATACACTCTCCAGAGGATCAGTGGTGACTTGGAAATGTTAACTCCCATTTGTCCTGATCATAAGCTTCATAGATGGTGAGAAACGCACAGTGCGCTTGAGAAGAAAAAATTGTTTAGAAAAACAGAGAGTGCACTTACGCTTAAAAGGCATTTCATAAGTTTGGTGTTTAGTGTTTTCAGATCTATTAAGTCACCCCTTTGGGGACCATTTGAAGATACATGAAAGGCAGGAATGTGAACCTAATGGTGTGGCAGAGAAAGGAAGAAATTGCTCTTTTGGGGGTGGGGAGGTTGATGAGATATATTAACCCTCTCAAGACCCTGGGGCAAGTTCCATCTATTGATGCCAAAAAGCTTAGGTCCCCAAACTCTTTACATATATTCCCCAATTTGATCAATGACTCTGTTAAATCCGCTGTCTTGAAAACTAGTGCTGTTTTTAGGTCTTCAAGTAAGCACCTTTTTCTGTTTTTCCTAAATCATATATAAATAAATATTTATCTATTTGCGTACTGCAAACTTTAAGAACAAATACTTTTATTTTACACTGTTACTGCTTTCAATGCTGTTATTTTAAATTCTCCATCTTCTAATGATGTGCTAATTTAAAAATATATTTTTCAATGAAGGTGTCACTTCGATCAGATAATTTAATGCTTCTCTGATCTCAAAATTTTAAAGCATCTGGATATTATAAGGAGGAAAAGCCATCATGAATATAACACAGAGGAAATACTGCTTAGTACTGCTATCCAGCCAGCACAAAAGGCTGGCCAATAACTTGCTCTCTGACCCATGTATCAGCTTGCTGACCACGTGTAACTTTCCTGACCTATCTTGACTGAGTTCTGGCTCTATGGCAGCTTTTTCTAGGCGTGATCTTCCTCTGTTTTATTCACACTCCATCCTAGGGTTTTTATTCCAGCATCACCGTGACTAGTGAGCAGTCAGTGGTCCATGCCACACAGTCGACTGCAGACACAGGCAACTCCGGGGAGTCCCTGACACCCACACTTTCTTGCCTGTCATGCAACAGTTATTATATAATCGCTAGATGCTGAGCTGCAGGAAGCCAGAGACTTTCCCTGGTTCATTCATTTTGTACATGCTTCATCACCCAACCACTGAGCGTACCATCTTAACTTCTAGTGGGAGGAACACAGGTCACAAAAATATACATAAACAAATTATATTCTATAGTAGATGGTGAAATATAGTATAAGAGAAATAAGTCAGGCAAGGTTTCTTATATGACTGTACTTTTTAAGGCTCTTTATTTGCCTGCTATCATAGATCTACTTCCTAGTGATGTAATTTTGACCAATTCTTCTGATAGCTACTTTAACTAAAGCAGAAACACATGACTATAATTAAATTTTAGGTCAGATTGTATAAGTGGTACTGAAGCACATCTTACTCTTAAGCAGGTTTGTTTACACTGAATTACCTTGATATAAATTTTGCTTGTCAATATAGTTTCATCATCATCTACTAGTCTGACATCATAAAAGACTGCATAGTGTTCTTTTAATACAGTGCCTGTATAATAGTTACATAAAGTAATATGCATTCTTGTCCCAGTATTCCTCACTATTACTTTGAAAGAGCGTGAACACAACTTTCCTAGTTTCCAGGTAGTGTCATTCCTCTATTAATCACCATGTCCCACACCATTCTGCTCACTCAGAATGTAACTCATTCTAGCACCAGTCATCAGAATTTATGCCACAGGTCACTCTGTTCTAAGGCTAAACCTGTGTTCTCTCTTTATGTCTTTTTTTTTTTTTTTTTTTTTTTTTTGAGACAGAGTGTCATACTGTCGCCCAGGCTGGAGTGCAGTGGCGCAATCTTGGCCCACTGCAACCTCCGCCTCCTGGGTTCACACGATTCTCCTGCCTCAGCCTCCTGAGGAGTTGGGATTACAGGTGCATACCACCACACCTGGCTAATTTTTTGTATTTGTAGTAGAGACAGGGTTTCACTATGTTGGCCAGACTGCTCTTGAACTCCTGTCCTCATGATCTGCCCACCTCAGCCTCCCAAAGTGCTGAGATTGCAGGCATGAGCCACCATGCTGGCCTATGTCAATTTTGTAATAAAATAAAACCACCGAAATATCATTGCCTCAGTTATCTCCCCCTTCCATCAATAATAATTTGAAATATTTTGCTAACATCTCACCTTCTTCAAGACACCTTGATATTCTCTATATTGTCAATCCAAAGGTATGAAACTGGCTTTTTGAAACCATCCTATTTTCCCTTAATATTTACTATAGTTCCACAGCACTTGAACATAAATATATATAATTAGTTTATTTAATAATGTAAAATTACATTTTCCATAAATTTTCTATAGATTGCATAAAATATAATTAAGTTCTCATACCTGGCATCAAGGAGATACTTAAGTTGTTTCTCCATAAATCGCCCCCCCGCCCCCCGGCCCCATGGTACATCCTCTTACTGAAAGGTATCTGATACTTTTTTCAGACACATTTTATTCAACATTTTCACCATGCACTGAGTGCTGTCCATGTCTCTCATGTACACTGTGGCTATAAGATCAGAGTCTACTCCTAAGGACTGCACAATGACTAAGAGCAAGAAGAAATTCGGCAATTACTAGACAGGGCAATTAATTCGCTCTATGAGAGAGCCATGTAAGAGCATCCAGTAGCAGTGCAGGGGTGAAGAGAGGCTCTTCAACTGGACCTAAGATACATGAAGTGGTGGAGCAGTTACGGTGAGTATTGGGAGATGATGGGATGTGGAGAAAGCAAAGACAGTGCCCGAGGGTCTGGCTTTCCCAGAGGCATGGCTGGAATGTGTCCTTTGTGAAGGCCCTGCACTATATCTTTTATTCATGCTTTTGTACTATTTTCCTTAGAAATCCCCTGTATCAAATTAATAAAGATGTATGTTCTACAAAGCCTGAATCCACCTTGCCCTGGGTAATGACATTCTCAACTGTAGGAATTTAGAGGACATACAGATATGGTGCGTGTGAAGAGAGATTGCAGACTTAATCGTGGACAACTGGATTTGAGCTTCCTGAGAGATTTAAAGGCAGAGCACTCAGTAGAAAAGCCAGATTCTGAGATCCAGCACTCAGAGGAATGGACAGAAGGGACAGAATTGGGTGTGCTCCATATACAGAGGCTGGTGGGAGACCCAGGATGCTCCAGTCCCACTGTGGCTTCTCCCCACAGCTTTATGCTTCCCAACAACTTCACGGAGAGATACGTTATATCAATAGGAATTAATTTGGAGAAGGGAGTTTCTGCTGCTAAAATCTTCTGTACTTCACCTTTCTCATCTTACAGATAAGAAGTGATGCTCCTAAACTGAAATGACTTGCGTTTCATCAGAGAAATTCTCAAACCAGAATCCATGCTTCCTGACTCTCATTTTGTGTTTTACAATCATAAAGTGCTGGTCAGAAGGGCAGAGTATTATTTAAAACTAAAACAAACAAAGGAAACAAAAACTATCTGCTCCTTCAGATCATCTAAAAAGCTATTAAGTAACGTTTATTCTAACCAAGATCTCCAGGGATCCACAAAAATCAGTTCTCCAGTCCCTTGATAAATGAATACTTAATAACATTTGGTATAAAACCTTATCAAAGGATTTTTAAAAGTCTAAGTACATTTTGTCTGCAGTTCTCCTTATATACAATAATTTTTACCCAGTCAACTAACACTAATGGACTTTTTATTGTTCTGTGGATTGCACGGAAGAGTCACTGTCGGGTGGGAGGAGAGAGGAAACAAAGAGGACAGTAAATATGAGTAAGCGTTTGTAGTGAAACTGGGAAAGAAAGCGGAAAATGGATAATGAGGTAAATTAAAATTGGTGATGCACTAAAAACGCAGAAAGAGTAAAATTTTGGAACATGTAAGTTATTAAGAATAAAGGAAGATACAATGTAGTTTAAAATAATCATTATGATTTCTTGATCACTTATCAGTGTCACATGTGAACTAAGCTTTGTAACATTATCTGCTTTAATCCTCACGGAAACTCCTTCTGTTGGGGTTGTCACAGCTCCATTGAACAGTTGAGGAGTCCTGCAGGCCAGAGAACCAAGTTCCATCCACAGCCCCAGATCAGCCACTTGGGAAGTGCAGGGCTGAGTTTTCAATTCAAGCCTAACTCCAAACTCCAAGCACTTAGTCAATGTTATACTTCAGATTACTCCCAAAATTATGTTTACACAATTGGCATCATCACATCATAAAACGTCTCTCTCTCTCTCTCTCTCCCTCCCACACCCCCTCTCATTTATTTTACGTCACTTCCTTCTGGAATAAAAAGGACTAGCAGGGCGGGGCCCTGTGTGTTTGGCCCACTGTATTCGGAGCTCCTAACCCACGTCTGGCAGACTGCGGGTGCTCAATGCACAGGCATGGAGTGAATTCATGTTGGTAGCACCTTTCCTTGGTAGGGCATGGAAACGCTCGCTCGCGTACCGTGAAATGGGGCCACTCATTTTGTTTTCCCCTTGATAAGAATGCTTTCCCTTGCTGCACCGTCAGCTGTCAGAAGACTCTTTTCTAGCATTGCGTGGACATCCCAACCTCAGTGAAGAGAAGGTGTCAGAGTGGGAGGAGGGAGGCAGCCTCAGAGCCACACAGCCACACATTCCCGGTGGGTGCCAGTGCCACCCACTTCTCCCACCCTGCGGCATCTGTGCTCATCTCTGCCTTCAGCATCCACAATGTTCCTTCTGTCCACACTTGAGATGTTCCATTTAAACAATACTGGCCCACTTGCCTCCTCTTGTCCCTGGCTTACCTTCTTCCTCTCCTGTGGTCTCTGTTTCTCTTGCACCATTCAAGAGATTGCATGAACTTCCTTGTCCTGCAGGGCAGCTAAACCTGGAAAACGGAGGTGGCTTCTCTCCATCTTCCCCATCTCCTAGTGTCTGAGAGAGAGTGAACCAAAAGAGAACCCAGGGAGCCAGACACATCTGAGAGCGTGACAGAAGGACCATTTCTGCCTGGGACCAACACGCTTTGTGGCTTCACTAAATTTTTCATGAGAAAATCTCAAAGTTGTGTTGAAAATTGTGAAGTTTTCTAATTTTATCTTGCTGTACTGCCTGGTATTTAAGTAATCAGAAGTCGGTAATTTGAGAAAATAGGAAAGTGTGCAAATAATAGTTGAATAGGGGTTAGTGAGGGTGCTCAGGGGATAAGCTGTATCAAAAGAATCAGGATATCAAGTGTAAGCACCAAGGTAATATAAACAACATGCTCTAAGCAATGAGATGCAAAGTATAAGGGCCACCACGTTCTTATGCGTAGTATCTATTCTTCTATATTCTGTGTTACTTTTTTACTCCCAGTTTTACTTTGACCATTTTTATTTTTTAGAATTTAAAATGGCATGAATGCATGTACATATATATATACACACACACACCTACATACATGTAATTTACATTTCCCCAGAGAAGTCAGCTTACATACATGTAGTTATGTATGTTGGTATATATGCATGTGTATGTATCATAGGTCTGCGTAGATATTGCTGTGTGAATATGAAGAGAATCTGCACACGGAAGGAGCAAACGCTTTAGGCAGCCCTGAAGTGCAGGTATCCAAATGTGCATGACTCTGATTGATACATTGTGATTTATTACAATGCAGCTGATGCTTCAGAAGACGTGATTTAGTAGTCACTGGTTATTTCAATTTACTCTTTTTGCGTTTTTAATTAGTAAATGAATCCCTCATGGTCAAATGATTAATTGCACAATAATTCACTGGAGTGCCTTCCTCGCCTATTTGTGCACAGCACAGTACATAGAGGAAGCGTTGGAATATGGGCTGACATTATAAATTATGGCAATGCATTCACACCACTCTCGTTCCGAATGTGTCAGCACTTCCATTATAAACTCCCGTTTTCAAGGTGCTTAAAACTAAGCTGTGAAAATTCATTTTCAGATGGCAGCTGGTATAGAAGGTGTCCACCAGGGAGCAATGTTTTTAAACCAAATTTCAGAATTTACTTTGCCATTGTTAAAACTCCCAAGCAGATAAAGTTAGCAAAGCACCTTTCTCAACTATTTCCACGAAATAAAACGAAAATGAAATAAAACTACTTTTCTCAGTGGCAGTGGCTCTAACATGAATGCTAAAATTATATGGATTTTAGTTGCATTTTTTGTTGGTTTGTTTTTAACATACTTTATTCCTTGGAACAGTTTGAGATTTAAAGAAAAATTCAGGCAATAGAATTTCCACATACCCCTGCATATTTTGTTGCTCAAATTGTTGCAGCATTAGCTGTTTCTTTCTTTTTTTTTTTTCACAATATGCAATTATAATGAGAATTCACCTTCTCTATTATGGCCTTTGCTTCTCAGAACTCAGTATGTCTCAACAGCCTATGCCGGACTAAAGCAGTAGTAACAAAATTTAAGGCTGAATGACCCTCATGCCACACCTAAGTAACCTCATGTTTTCTTGGCAGAGCCAATCTTCCCTTTCAGCCAGAAGTGCAAACCAGTCGTCTAACAGACGTTCTCTAGAATTGTCGAGACAAACTACAGAGGCAGCAGCCACTGCCCATTTAACACGGTGATGATCTCATACCCAGATAATGAGACCATCCTGTTTTCAAGCCTACAGGCTCCGGAGTGCAGGTCAAGGTTAAAAATTTTGTCTCTGCAATTCTTGTGTGACCCTGGGCGAGTGTGTCACAAATGAATGCCTCCTCATGGGTAAAGGATGGTATTAGCAGGGGCTTGCCCATGGGCTGTTGTAAGGCCTCAGGGAGATGCCCTTTGGGGCGTGAGCCAGCCTCGTGCCTGGAGGATGCTTGCTGTGCTGCTGTGCAGGCAGGTGCCCGGCTAGGTCCAGGAGGAAGGGCAGTGCAGCTGGAAGAACTGTGCATTGCAGTGAGAGACCTGAATCCCCCAGGATAGGCTCCCGGGTGATATCACAGGAAATAAACATTTTTCCAGAGAGGAAGTCCATTTACAGTCAGCAGGGCATGCTGACCCACTGGAACCCGGCCGAGCAGGGAGGAGGTGACACCTCAGGCCTGTCTCTGAAACTCCCAGTGGGCACTCCAGTGCCTCGTAGACACCCCAAATCCCTCAGCAGGTGAAGCCCCTCTGAGGAACCACACTTCAGTTCCATCTTTCCAAACTTCTACTGCCAGGAGAGCTGCTGCCAGACAGAACTCCTGCAGCCGCCAGTGTCCCGTGGTCTGCACAGCCCCACCCGCTTCTGACTCATGTCCTGTCTTTCTTTCCTCCTCTACCAGGAACTCGCTGGTTCCTCCTCATCCTTCAGGCTGAGCCCATGGGACCTCCCTTCAGGAGGCATCCTGCCCTAATCCCAGGAGCAACCTCTGTGTCTCACCTAGGCGTCATTCCCCAAAAGCATTCTGCTTTTCTTTTAAAAGAATAATTTAAAACAGTAAGTGAAAATATGGTTTTTTTAAAAATTATACTTCATGTTCTATGGTACTATTCACAATAGCAAGGACTTGGAACCAACCCAAATGTCCCTCAGTAACAGACTGGATTAAGAAAATGTGGCACATATACACCATGGAATACTATGCAGCCATAAAAAAGGATGAGTTCATGTGCTTTGTAGGTACATGCATGCAGCTGGAAACCATCATTCTCAGCAAACTATCACAAGAACAGAAAACCAAACACCACATGTTCTCACTCATAGGTGGGAACTGAACAATGAAAATAATGTTTTAAATAACTAAAACATTTAAAGTATAAAACATTTTAAACACACAGAAAATCAGCATTCTATTTTCTCTTGAGTCAGTTTTGTTAATGTCCCATTTGTCCATATATGTATATATATATATATATAAAGTTATAGGAAATTGATGTTTTATAGATATTGTATGATGTGTATGTATATGTGTATATATATATAAACATATAAAGTTCTACATATAGTTAGAATTCTCTCTATAAAGTTCTCTCTATAAACATTATTGGCATGTAGTCATCATAATTCCCACTCTAGTCATCTACCTCCTTTATAATCCAGATACATAGATCTGTTGGAAGGACTTTTCTCACTTTTCTTAAACAGACTTGCCCATTTCATTGCTTCCTCTAAAGAACTAGGTTTAATTAGTCTTCCCAATTTTATTTTTGCTCCCTATTGTGTTATTCCTGTTCTTAAGTTAATCGTTTTCTTAAGAGGCCAAGGCGGGCGGATCACCTGAGGGCGGGCGTTCGAGACTAGCCTGACCAACGTGGAGAAACCCCGTCTCGACTAAAAATACAAAATTAGCAGGGCGTGGTGGCACGTGCCTGTAATCCCAGCTACTCAGGAGGTTGAGGCAGGAGAATCGTTTGAACCTGCAAGGCGAAGGTTGCAGTGAGCCAAAATCATATCACTGCACTCCAGCCTGGGCAACAAGAGTGAGACTCCATCTCAAAAAAAAAAAAATTAGTCATTCTTATTTTAATCCTTTTGGGGTTACTCTTTATCATTTCAACTTCTCCACTTGGACGCTTAGCTAATCAATTTTTCCTGTTATTTTAATGTTTGCATTTAAATAGTTTTCTTAGAATTACTGTCTACCTACATCCTGGAAACTTCGATGTGTAGTGTGATTTTCATCTCTACTGACTTCTCCATATAATTCTGTCTACTTTCCATGTCTATATTTTGAGTGGTGTGTGTAGATTGAATAGATATTATTGGGTCTTTTAGACTGAAACTTCTTAGCCTTAACAACGCCTTTACTGAAAGTCTGTCCTACGATATTAATATAGCTACAACAGAATCCTGATACAAAGTTTCTTTCTCATATAATTTTCTGGGTCATTATGCTTTATTTAGGGCTCTTATAAATGGCATATAGCTGAACTTCTCTAAAAATCCACTCTGAGAGTCGATCCTATCAATTGGTGAGCTGAGTCCATTTCCATTTGCTACACTAAGACAGCTGAGCTTCTTTCCACTTTCATATTTGGTGCTTTCTGTTGACCTTTTGGATTCCTTTGCTGTTTTTTTTTTTTCATTCTTTCCCATTTTCTTTTGGATGATTACATTTATCCCATTTTAAAATTTCTATCCTTTTACAACAAATAATCACCTCGGCAATCTTTAGTAATACTATTAACATTTTATCACGTATTTATGATTAGAAAAATTTTACATTGATTAATGCCCTTACTTTCCTCCAGCAACATTCTGGTTTTAATAAAATTCCTCCTTTAATTATACGCTATTTTTTTCTGGTAATTTAATCCTAACTTGTTTGGATACTGATTAATTTAGGAATTGCTTTTCTTGTTGTCTTATGCAGGGAATGTTTCCTTGGCTTGATTGACATAGTTTCCATTTTTCTTTACTTACGACTTTTTGTGAGTCCCAGTCATTGCTTTTAGCTTCAGTTTTCTTTCTTCTGAAGTCTCTTAAGCTGTTCTATCATCATGGTCTGTGAGCAATGCATTCTCTTAGGTTTTTGCAGACATATTATTTTTCTCTCACTTATTTTACTGTATATAACATTATTGCTTGAAAGTTAACTTTCTTCGGAAATTTGAAGACGTTATTCTATGTTTCACCCCATTTCCTCTGTGGATGAGCATTTATCTCATTGTTTTTCGTTGCAGGCTAGCTTCTCTTTTCGACTACTTTGAGATTTTATATTTGACCTTGGGCCTCTATAGTTTTACCATTGTGCATTTTGCTGTGAATTTACTGTATATTTCTGTGGACTTCTTATACTTCTTGAACTACAGGTTTATGTCCTGTATGCATCTAGATATTTCTTTTCCTTTCTTTCTCTTTTCCTGTACTAGCCATTGTTGAGCTTTTTCCTTCTTGTATTCACATCTACGAACCTCTTGTAATATTTTCTGTCTTTTCACTTCTGTGTCCATGGCAGAATTTCTCAATGCTGTATTTTAAAGTTCTTAATTTTCCTTTGAGCTAGATCTATTTGATATTTAACCTTGGTATTAAATTTGTAATTTAGTTTTAAGTAATTTATTATATATTTCTAAAAGTTTTATTTGTTTCTTTGTTTTCTTTTTTTCCTAAAAACATATTGTTTTGTTAACTATTAATTTTATGACATCTTATATCAGAACACATTTATTTTACATTTTTGAGGTGCAATTCACATTCAGTACACTGCACGTATTTAAAGTGTATGGCTGGTAAGTTTTGACATATGTGTACACCTGTGAAACCATCACTACAGTCAAGACAGTGAACATAGTTTTCACCTCTAAGGGTACCCCCTCCCTTCTGCTCCTTCTTGTTTCTCCCTAACCTTTGGACGTCACGGATCTGCTTTCTCTCATTATTGGTTCATTTGCATTTTCTAAAATTGCATGTAAATAAAATCAGATCGTATTTTGATAGTCGGAATCATGGCCCCCCAAGATGTCCATGTCCTACTACCTGGAACCTGCAAATACCTGGCTCTACATGGAGAAGGGAATTTTCAGATGTGATTAAGTGAAAGACCTTGAGAGGAGGAGAGTGTCCTGGATTGTCTGGTGGACCCAGTGTCATCACAGGGTCCTTATGGGGACATAGTCAAGGAAGGAGGTGTGATAACAGGAGCAGGACCAAGCACCGTGGGTGGCCTCCAGAGGCTGGAAGTCAGAGAAACAGATGCCCTCTGCAGCCCCCTGAAGGAACCAGCCCACAGCACCTTGATTTTAGCGCAAGAGACTCACTTTGGGCTTCTGACCTTCACAACTGTGGAATAAATGTGTGTGCTTTTAAGTGACTACATGTGCAGTGATTTGTTATGGCAGCAATAGGAAGTTAACAGAAGTGTGTACTCATTTATGGTTTGGCTTCTGTCACTCAGTAGGACGTTTTTGAGGTTCGTCCTTGATATACCAGCAGCTCCTTGGTTTTTGTTGCTAGGCAGTATTTGGTTGTCTAGACATGCTGCTCCTTAACGGACAGTTACGTCATTTCCAGTTTCTGGATATTACAAGTAAAACTGCTGTTGCAGGACTTTTTCTTAGTTCAGGTAAAGACGAGGTCCTTGTCACACGGCCACAAAAGATTAGGCTCACAGACAATTTGAATGGTGAGAATAATGGGATTTATTGGGCAAAAAGGGAAAAAAAAGGGAACAAGGATTCAGCTTTTAGTACATGCTTCCTGCCCCACAGATTAAATCCCAGGTACCACCCAGGAAGAAGAAGTTCCTCCCAGCTGAAGATGGTGTGAACTTGTGTGCTCCACCCCGGGTGCAGGCTGGTTGGCATTTCTCTGGGGAACCCCTGCCCCCGGGCTGCCTCACTGCTGTGAACATTTATGCACAGGTGTGAGTAGGGTATATGCTCCCTTGCCTCTTGGGTAAATACTGTTGAGTAGAATATATTGACATTTTTTTCAAGGCTACCAAACTGTTTTCCAAAGTGGATGTGTCATTTTGTATTCCCACCATCAGTGTCCCCGAGTTCTGATTCCTTCCCATCCTCGTTCAGTCGTGGTACGGTCAACCTTTCCAGTTTCACCATTTCAACAGGGGGCCGAGGGGAACTCCGGGTCCTCTTCACTTGCTTTTACCTGGTGACTCATTGCACGGAGGCTTGAGGAGGCTTTCACGCGCTCAAGCTGTTAACCTGTGCATCTTCCTTGATAAAATGTCTGTTCAAAGCTTTTGCTCATTTTTTAATCAGGTTTTTTTTTTTTCATTTTATTGGGCTTTGAGAAATTTTTATATTTCTGGATATACATATTCTTTACCAACTATTCTCATAGTCTATATGCTTAGAAAATTGTTTTGGCATTGGATTTCAGAGCAGAAGTTTTTAACTTTGAGGAGGTTCCATGTTATCAATTTTTAATTTTATGGATCATGCTTTTGTGTAATATTTATAAATTATTTGCCTAACCCAAGATGCAAAAATTTCCTCTTACATTTTCTTCTAGAAGCATTAGCATTTAAAGATTTAGAATTAGGTCATTCATTTAGAGTTAATTTTTCTTGTTTTTTATGGCTCAACTGTTCTGTTTTACAGATCCACTTGTCTATCTTGCAACCAATACCTTGTCATTCTCATTAATGTAGCTTTGTAATAAGACTTGAAATCAGCTAATGTAGGCATTTCAACTTGTTCTTTTTACAAGTTTTTTTGGCTGTTCTGGGTGTCATGCATTTCCACATGAATTTTGCAATCAACTTATCAATTTCTACAAAAACCGTGATTAGATTTTGATTGGGAATGTGTTGGATCTATAGACCAATTTGGAAAGAATTGACATCTTAAATATATTGACTCTTCTGAAGCATGGATATTGTATAACTCTCCATTTATTTAAATCTTCTCTAATTTCTCCCTGAAACTTTTTTCAGTATATAGGCATTGTGCATCTTTTGTTAAATTTATTCCTAAATATTTCTTAATGTTTGACACAGTCTTAAACCATATTTTAAATTTTGATTTTCAATTGTTCATTGATAGTATATGAAAATACAATGGATTTTTGCATTCCAACCTTGCTGACTTACTTTCTTGTCAATTCTAGTTGTTTCTCGGTAGATTCCATTCAACTTTCTCTATAGATGATCATGTTGCCTTCAAATAAAGTTTGACTCTACGAGTTCTCATATGGATGCTTTTTATCTCTTTTTCTTGCCAGAATCCGCAGTATAGTGTTGAACAGAAGTGATGAAAGTAAAATCCTCTCTGGACAGGGTCATTTTATATTTTTCTTCTGATTATTACTTTGTTATCTGGATATCTTATTACGGTGTTTTTAATACCACTGGTTGTATCTGCTGGGATCTTACTCATGCTTTATTTGTTATGAATGGGTTTTTCAA
>NC_133423.1:2952500-3030000 GCF_049350105.2 Macaca mulatta
TGATTTCCATAGTATTATGGTGACTTTGCTGGACACTGAACAGCTCTACCCAGAACCCCAGTTCAGGTCTGAAGAACCTTTTCTCCCAGCTGAGGAGTGTGATGCTGGCTCACGCCCCATGGCTGTCACGCTCTCCAGAAATGTTGCTGCTAAATACAGCCATCTCACTGAGATCCTGACCCCTTTCTAGGTTTAGCTTCTGTCCGGTGTTTTGCTGATATGGAGCACATGAGGGGTACTCCCTTCAGGACAACTTTGAGGGCCATCCCAACTTTTTGGCCAGCTGAGGACTTCATTATAACTACATCACAGCCCAACACTCTCTGTCAAATCCTGCTTCTCTCCCTCCTCTGACAAGTGATAGTCCTTGGAATGCACCATCATAAACTTCCCTGGTGCTAATCTCCATGTCAGATCTTCCCACACAATGGAATCTGACCACAATTGTAATGTCATAGAGAACCAATAAAGAATGTTGTCGGAAGAGCTGTAATAGTTATGTGAGGAGTTTGGCAGATCCTTTTCTCAATGAAACAACCATTTCACTGGTGAAAATTATAAAACACATACATTTAAAGTTTCTGGAACTTGACCTAACGACATACCAGCAAATTGAGAAGAACTTATCCTAAAAAAACCTGCTAAACCCCAATAAGAACAGGTTGAGACTGTCACTGAGCCACAACCTGCCCCTTCCCCCATCTTCACAAGCTCCATGTTGTGGGAACTACTCAGGATGGGTGCCTACAATGTAAGGGTTCCCTTTCCCCCAGCTTCTGGATATAAGGCTATAGTTTTGCCTGGAAGGGAGTCACCAGCATCTTGCATGTCTTTCAAGCTCTGTGTTGTAGAAAATCTTCTCTGGGTGGATTGCACAAAATAATTGGGACTTGTTTCAGCCACTCAGCTCTCACCTGTAGATTATAGGATCTAATTGCATCGAGTCAAAAATATTTGATTCTCAGTCGCTCCCTACCACCATTCCCAGACTTCCACTCATATGTCATAGGTTCCCTGATGGAAGAGGCAAACCAAGAAGGGGCAACCGTCCTTCCAACTCTTTGTTGCAAGGTAGGAGTGTTCACTGCAGTAAAAGCAGGCCACCCTCACCCCGCCTCCAGCTCTGGTGCAGTGGGACAGAGGTTCACCCAGCTCTACTGAGGAAGTGCACTTCATAGGTATATGGCATAAATGAATTCATGCCTTAAGGCTTTAAAATTAAGAGAGGTGTTAGAGGTGAGCAGTTAAGAGAAGGCTGATGGTTTATGAAATTAGTAGCAACAAGTAAGTGAACATACCACTCAGAGCTTGAACAGAGAGGACCCGGGAAGAAGATAGCTAAAAGCCCCTGATATGGTTACATCCTTGAGAGTCTGAAATGCTGTGTATACGCACAAGGTGTGTCCACTAATGAGCAAGCAGAGCAGGCATCTGAGAGTGATTCGTTTCTGGCTGAACAAAGGGTCAACTGGAAAGCATTATCCGTTCCACACAGATCTACCAGCAAAATTGAAAGGCTTAGGTACAACCTCTGACCAATCACTGGCTAAACTTTAAGCTATGATGACCCAGGGGAGACCTCTGGAAATCTAAGTCTAAAAATAAAAAATTTTTAAAGGGAGATAAAAATGAGCTGAAACATCGAAGCTGTGCACCTCAGGAAAAACAGACTTTGCTGAATTAGTCCAGCAAAACAAATAAATAACAAGAAACAAGCAAGAAACAGCAACACCAACATCTACGTGGGAGAGTAGGACTAATTAAAATCTGGAATTTTCATGATGTAATATCTAAAATGTCCACTTTGTAACAAAAAAATTATAAGACTTGCAAACAGATGGGATAGTCTGATTGTTGTACAGGAACAAAAATAAGGCTGTAGAAACTGCCATTAAGAGGACTTGATGTTGGGTTTAGCAGAAAGATATTTTAATGCAACTAGTATAAATATACTCAAAGAACTAAAGGAAATTATGATTAAAAATTAAGAGAAAAACATAATGACAATGATTCTTAAAAGAGCTTATTAGTAAGGAATTAATAAATCTAGAATTTACAAAAATCACATGACAATTCTGGAGTCAAACGGTAAGTTACAAAAAATTTACAAAGCTCAACAATAAATTTGTGCTTTCAGCAAAAAAGTCAGTGAGCTTGAATAAAGATCACTGGAGATTATGAAATCTGAAAAATAGAAAAAGAGATTGAATAAAAATGAAGAGAGCCTCAGAGATTTGTGCAACAATGTTAAGCCCACCAACATATGCGTAATTAGTGTACATACACATAATGAGGTGAAGAAAGAAAGGGTTAGGAGAAACATTCACAACTATGAGGAAAATGTCCTAAACATGATGAAAAACATAAATCTACACTTAATGTGTAAAAAAAATCTTAAACTCAAAGTAGAGTAACAACAAGCACTCACATAGAGATATATCACAGTCAAAATAATAAAGGACAAAGATACAGAAAAAATATTTTAAGACAACAAGAGAGAAAAGGAATTCTTCACTTAAAATTAAACTTACTAAGATTAACAGCGGACTTGTCACTAGAAACAATGGCGGTCAGAAGGTAGTGGAATGCCATATTTAACATGCTTAAGGAAAACACACACACACAACAAAACTATCAAATAAAAATTCTATAACCAGGGAAATGAAAAGTTAATACCAATAAAGTTGAAATAATGACATTTTAAAATAAACAAAACTGACGCGATTAATTTATCAGTGCACATGCCTTAAAGAAATACTAAAGGAAGTTATCCCAACTGACAAGTAATACAAGACAGTGATTTCAACCACATAAATAAACAAAGGACACCAGTAAAAGTAATCTTATAGTAATGACAAAGTGCTATGTAACTGCACATTCCTCTTTAAAAAAAAAAACAATAGCAGAAGGCAGTGTATTTTGTCCATTCCCACAGTACTAATAAAAACATACTTGAGACTGGGTAATTTATAAAGGAAAGAGGTTCAATTACTCACAGCTCAGCATGGCTGGGAAGGCCTCAGGAAACTTACAATCATTGTGGAAGGGGAAGCAAACATATCCTTCACGTGACAACAGGAAGGAGACGTGCTGAGCAAAATGGGAAAAAGCTCCTTATAAAACCATTAGATCTTGTGAGAACTTACTGTCACGAGAACAACATGGGGGTCACCTCCTTCATGGTTTAATTACCTCCCACTGGGTCCCTCCCACAACAAATGAGGATTATGGGAACTACAGTTCAAGATGAGATTTGGGTGGGGACACAGCCAGGCCATATCAGACAGGATCAATAAAATTGAATTTCTGAAGCTGTAGCAGAGGGAGATTAATTTGAGAGTATAATACATAGAATGCTGAAGGGAAGAAGGACTCAGTGGAGCAAAGAAGTGACACCAAATGGTAACACAAGTCTGCAGGAACAAATGAAGGCTACTGGAATGAAAAACAGGAAAATTAATAAAGAATTTTTTATCTTATTTAATACATGTAAGATTATATAAAACAGTAATTATAAATCTCTAATGGTGGATTACATAATCTACAAATATGTTTTATATATATATATATATGGCAAAAATAGCACAAATAGAGATTGGAGTTAGTGTGAAACAAACTTTCTCTCTTTTTCTAAAATTAAGCAAATATAAATCTAAAATCAATTCTGGGAAGTAAATATGTGTATTACAATCCCTAGAGCAACCAGTAAAAACTATTTAAAAAATACTCAAAGCATCAAAAAATAAATTCAAATGATACACTAGAAAATATCTGCTTAATAAAATTGAAGATGTAAAGAAGAGAAAGAAATAGTATGAGAAGTATGAAAAATAGCAAAATGACAAGAAACAGTCTAACTGTATCAATGGTATGTTAAATGTGAGTAGACTCAACAAAATAAAACAATTAAAAGGTACACGTCATCAGATTGGATTAAAACCAGTGATATAGCTATATGCTATTTATGAGAGATACATTTAAGTTTCAAAGTTACAAATAAAAAGGATGCAAAAATATGCCATGTAGACACTAACCAAAATAGAACTGGAGTAGTTAAACTAGACAAAATAGACTAAAAAAAAAAAAGAGCAGAGAAAAGTATAGACATTTTATAATAATAAAAGGGTCAATTTAACAGAAAGATCTGATTACTATAAATGTATCTTAACAACAGGGCTCAAGAATATATAAAAGAAAAACTGACAGGATTGACAAGAAGAAATAGGTATTTCAATAATAATAGTTGGAGATTTCAATAAACTGCTTTCAATTATGGGTTGAAAAAACTAGGCAACAAGGATATAGGGGATTTGACACTAGCATTTACTTCTAATCATTGTTCCACAGAACACTCTATGTGATATTCTTATCAAATGCACATTTCTCCAGGATAGGTCATAAGTTAGGCAATAAGATAAATCTTAATATATTAAAAATAATTGAAGTTATAAAAGTATGCCCTTATATATAAAATTTACATGTAAAAAATACATGTAACAAATACATGATTCTAAATAAAAATGGTTCAAAAAAGAAATTTCAGGAAAATTATAACAAAACTTCAGGATAAATAAAAATAAAAACAAATCAACAAAAATAAAGGGCTACAGCTAAAGCATTATTTAGGAAGAAATATATAAGTATGAATGTCTGTATTAGAAAAAAAGTTAAAATCTCAAATTAATATTTTTTATGAGATTAGAAAAAATATCAAAGGAAATTCAAAACAAACAAGTATAAAAGTAATAAAGGGTAGAAATAAGGGAAATAGGAAGTAAAAAAAATAAAGAAAAATAAAATTAAAATGGGCTCTTTGGACATGAAATTAACCCAAATGCCCATCAATGATAGACTGTGTAAAGAAATTGTGGTACATACACACCATGGAATACTATGCAGCCATAAAAAGGAATGAGATCATGTCCTCTGCAGGGACACGGATGGAGCTGGAAGCCATTATCCTCAGCAAACTGACACAGGAACAGAAAACCGAACACCAAATGTTCTCACTTATAAGTGGGAGCTGAACAATAAGAACACACAGGGAGGGGAACAATACACACTGGGGCCTGTCAGGGGACCACAGGGAGAGAAAGCAACAAGATAAATAGCTAATACACATGGGGCTTAATACCTAGGTGCAGCAAACCACTATGGCAGACATTTGCCTGTGTATCAAACCTAAACGTCCTACACATGTATCCTGGAACTTAAAATAAAAAAATAAAATAGCATATATATGTATATATAATTTTTTTTTTTTTTTTTTTTTTTGAGACAGAGTCTTGTGCTGTTGCCCAGGTTGGAGTGCAGTGGCATGATCTCGGATCACTGCAAGCTCTGCCTCCCAGGTTCACACCATTCTCCTGCTTCAGCCTCCCAAGTAGCTGGGACTACAGGTGCCCCCCACCACACCCAGCTAATTTTTTTTTTTTTTTTTTTTCCCCAGTAGAGACAAGATTTCACCATATTAGCCAGGATGGTCTTGATCTCCTGATCTTGTGATCCGCCCACCTCAGCCTCCCAAAGTGCTGGGATTACAGGCGTGAGCCACCGCAGTTTTTTTGTTTTGTTTTGTTTTGTGTTTTAAGACAGGCCAGGCAGGGTGGCTCATGCTTGTAATCCCAGCACTTTGGGAGGCCAAGGCAGGAGGATCACCTGCGGTCAAGAGTTTGAGACCAACCTGGCCAACATGGTGAAATCCCATCTCTACCAAAAATACAAAAAATTAACCAGGTGTGGTGGTGGGCTCCTGTAATCCCAGCTACTCCGGAAGCTGAGGCAGGAGAATCGCTTGAACCTGGGAGAGGGAGGTTGCAGGGAACTGAGATCATATGATTGCACTCCAGCCTGGGTGACAGAGTGAGACTTCACCTCAAAAAAAAAAAAAGAAAGACAACTAGGTAGGTCTTGTCACTTAGTGTCTCCTGAATGATTTCCCTTTCCCTTGTGAATTCTGTGAAACCTTCATGGATTCATTCAGAAGATAAAAAAAGAGTAACCACTTCTCAATGTATTTGATAAAGCCAATATTACTTTGATACCAAAGCCAGATAAAAAAAAAGGAAAGGTACAGACCAATATCTTTCATGAATAAATATGTAAAAATTCTGAAGCAAATGCTAGCAAACCAAATCCAGCAAGACATAAAAATATTATGTATCATGATCAAATTAAATTTATTTCAAATATGCAAGTCTGGTGTAACATGGAAAAATCTATTAATGCAATACTTTTTGATTAATAATATAAAGATAAAAAGCCACAATTATCTCAATAGTTTCATAAAAATATTTGAAATTTCCCAGTCATGGTGATACCCAGTCACGATGAAACTTCTCAAAAAAAAAAAAAAAAAAAAAAAAAACAGTATAGAAAACTTTCCCAATCTGATAAAGGCATATTTGAAGAACCTATAGGTATCATCATACTTCCAGAGAAGTGTGTAGTGCTTTTCCTTTAAGATCAGGAATAAGACAAGGATGTGCAATCTCACTAATTTTGTTAGACATTGTCCTGGAGGTCTTAACTAGGCAATTAAACATGAAAAATGAATAAAGACATTGAGATTGGTGAGGAAGTTGTAAAGCTATTGTTATTCACAAGATGACATAGTTTTGTATGCATAAAACACTGAGAAACCTACTAAAAAACTAGTACAACTCATAAAGGAGTTTAGAAAAGTTGCATGATATATGATTAATATACAAAAATGAATGTTACTTCTGTATACTGGCAATGAACAATTCAAAGTAAAACTAAAAGTCCATTCAGAGTAACATCAAAAAGCATAATATTCCTAGAAAATTTAACAAAAGAAAGCCAAGACTAGTACACCAAAAACTATATTACATTGTTAAGATAAACTAAAAATGATCTAAATGAGTGGAAAAATAATCCGTGTTCAAGGATTCGAAGACAATATTGTTTAGTTGGCAATACTCCTCAAATTAGTCTACAGATTTAAGGCAATCTGTATTACAATAATATATTTTTTCTTTTGCAGAAATTGACAAACCAATTTTAAAATTCATACTAAAATAAAAGGTACTTATATAATAAAAGGTATACATATACACAGGGGAAGAGAGAGAGAGAAAGAAAGAGCAGATATAGACAGCAGATTTTGAAGGATTTGAATCTGTGAGATCCCTTAACTCCATATATTTGTCATGTCAGTTTTAAGAAAGACATATACTCCCACGTCTCACACATACTACCACTTCTTACGTGGTGACTTGGCCACAACTACAGAAAACATTGGCCACTGTACTTAGTGATCTCTCACTGTCCTTTAAAAAATTATTTCCATAGGTTTTTGGGTTTTCCATAGGTGGGTGGTATTTGGTTTGATGAATAAGTTCTTTAGTGGTGATTTCTGAGATTTTGGTGCACCCATCACTCGAGTAGTACACACTGAGCCCAGCTTCTAGTGTTTTATCCCTCACCCCCTTCCCAACCTTTCCTTCGGAGTTTCCAAAGTCCATCGGATCATTCTTAAGCCTTTGCATCCTCATAGCTTAGCTCCCACTTACGAGTGAGACTATAACATAGAGATTTTTATCCACTCGTTGATTGATGGGCATTTGGACTGGTTCCATATCTTTGCAATTGCAATTTGTACTGTTATAAACATGCATGTGCAAGTATATTTTTCATATAATGACTTTTTTCCTATCAAGAAAGTACAGGTTTGTTCAGAGCCAACAAAAAGGTGATTTCCAAAACATATCATCTGAAATGAGAAGACCTCTTGATATTACTTTTGTTGAATTTTAAAAAATAGAGAAGAAGATCCCTAAATATATTATTTGCAAGCAAACAATAGACATCACAGTTAAGTTATAAATACAAATTTTATATGCCTCGGTTAATTTGACATAACTTTAACCCACCACTCAAATCAACTGCCTTAGCCGATGAAATTGTCTTTTCTGGTCAGTAAGTGGCATTTTCCATGGTTACATGTCTTTGGGAAACGTCCTTGATTTCTGAGACCAAAACTTATAACTGAGCTTTAGATTATAAATGCTCTCAAGAGTGTTCAGTTGAATAACCCCTTTCCCAATATATGATGTATAATGCCATGGTTTCCAAGCATAATTTGTTTTCCTTGTCATATAATTGGTTTAAATAAACAAATTGTTGTCCAGTGACCTTTATGCACCATCGCACCACTGACAAAAAACTAGTCCTACTTCACCATGTCAACTATTTTAAAACAAACATATCTAAAAATTATTAGAAGTGTTTTAAAATGCAAACAATTTTTAAATGCCCCAACAAAGATAACAACCGCAAATCTGATATCAGTCTTAACCAAAAATACTATGACATATAAACCAATTGGTTTTGTTTCTTCATTGAAGTTCATGAAAACCAATCAATTAATTCATTGCTCCGTAGTTCCAGCTGCCAGATATGGTAAAAATTCAGTGTCATAAATTATAACAACTTATTTACAGAAGCCAATGCCAAAATAATCATGACATGAACTATGTGAAGCTTAATATATGTGTTTGATTTCTGAATGCCCACCATACTTGTTAGTGGTTAATTAACAGACTGAGTTGATGGGTATAACACACTAGTGTATTCACTTGTGATTAGCATGTGCAAAGGCAGTTCTGGGGAACTTTCACTTTTTTACTTCTGGTGTGAATATTTGAGAGGAAAGTGGGGAAATTCCTATACATTTATTCAAAACCATACATTAATAAAAATCCAAAGAGGATAAAAGATGTAGTGTAACAGATTACTTATGAAGTCAATGTGTGAGCATGGTGCTTTGTAATGAACTGTGGATTCAGTCAGCATTCTGCAATTGAGTCATCGTTTAAAAAGAAACTGGTTAGTGAGAACCTAGGAACCAAAATTAAGTTGTTTGGGAATTCACTTTTTGATGGTATGTTAAACTGTGCTATTATAATTTCTCAATGGAGTGGGTTATTAGACCCAGTTGTTGGTTCTATGTGGGAGTAATTCCAGCAGTCATAAAGCATGGTCTACAATTGGCCCACTTTTAAAATTGTAAGATTGCTTCATTTGGTAATGACTTTTAGAAGTTCCAGATGTAGTTTCAGAATCACTATAGGTGCCGGTAGAAATTTAAGGCATGTGGTGCCCTGAACGGGAAGACAACATGGTGTGATGTTCCAGCTGAGAGGCACTGGGTTGACATGTTCTGTGTCTGTAACTCGTAGTAAGTTTCTTACATGGTCAGACAAATGGAGTGTGCTATAGGTCATGCGACTGTAAAATATGACACTAGGAGAACCAAACAATGGTCAGCACAGAGTCTTCCTTTTGTAGGTTAGGAAGTGAGAGATATTTGAAAGTGACTTGGCCAAATGCATCTGCTAGTTAGGACAGAGTCAAGCCACCCAGGTATCATATCTGCTGGCACCCTGTCCATGCTCCCACAACTCCATCCTACTCTACTGTTATTATTCACTCAGAAGAAAAAAAGTACACACACATACATACACACACACACACGTGTATATGTATATATACATCTAAAAAGAAAAAAACCTAAAGTGATATGTGCAAAAAGTATGTAAGTAATGAAAACAATAAATTCAGAGACAAATGTTAAAAATAATAAGTTAAATTTACATTAATGTGACTGTCATCTATCAAGAAACTACTTAGAAAAGACCAAGAGATATAATTACAAATCTATAAGTCAGAAGTGAATTTTCTCAGTGTTCTAATTATATATATTTTAGAACTCAACTAAATAAAAATATAGAGTGCATTCCATGTAAAGGGTGTGGCAAAAATTAATGACATTATTTAATCAAATTAAAAAGATAGAATTTTGGTCTCAGTGTTCATCACCGTTTAATTAGATATTTTAATTAGGAAAGAATTAAAAATAAGCATAATGTGATAATATAGTAAGTATTTTTAAAATTGATAAATTCTTAAGGAAAAAGTGAGAGAAACAGCTACAATACATACATGGCTTGAATAACAATGAATACTTAGAGAATGTAGTTTCACTGAGTTCTTTTACTTAGTTTTAGATGTGAGAAGTCTTCTGTAATATGACTCATCTTCAGAGTAAAACAGATTCCATTTGTGAAAATTGGTCATTGGTAACTTCAAGACTTGGGATCTTTGTCTTTATAAGGGGTTGCCTGAAAAAGTATTAAACTAAGTAAAGCTTCATAAATTTAGAATATTCTGCCGTTATTGGTCTATACAAATGGAAATTGTATATGGTTCAACTTAATCAAACAACACTTTACTGAAATAAATGTATCAAGCAGTGTCTAAGGGCTCATAATGAAAGCAGCCATCTCTGCTCTGCTCCTGTTTACCTCTAACCCAATGCCCCATGGAGCACCATCTTCATTGTTTTCAAACAAAACTGAGTTTATTTATTTGCCAAGCAAGGAAATAAAAAAAAATTCAGAGTAATTGCTGAGGGAGGAATGTCTGGATTTTTAGCACTACAAAAAGTGTGGGTGGAGGGAGTGGAGGAATGGAGGTGGTGACTGTAGATGGCAGCTGTTCCAACTAAGGCTTGAAAGCTGGCGTTTCAGGTAGAATGGGATGAGTTCTGTGGTCTGCATATAATGAGTTAAAACAGATCCCAGTGTAGTGAAACGGTATTTGGTTTTGACATCTCCCAGGCAGGTGCAAGCAGGTATAAATGGAAAAGTCTCTTGTCACAAGAGCTTCTGGCTCCTTTTCTAAAGCTGACTTAATGTCTTACGAAGGATCTGAACCAAACCAACTCTCCCGAGGGTCCCTATCGATGTGGTCTAAATTTGGTGAGCCACTGGCTTGGCAGCGAGCAGTTTCCACTTAGCCATGAACTCCTAGAATATTCCCAAAAGCCCCTGGATCTGCATACTTTCCTTGTGAGGAACCTTGGCTGGTTATACTATGGCTTTGCTCAACATATGCCAGTCTTGCCAGAGAGTACAGAACTGTGTGGGTGTTTGTCTGGGTTTTGTTTGTTTGTTTTTGTTTTGAGACAGGGTCTCACTCTGCAATCCCAGCTTTCTGTAGCCCCGAGCTCCCCAGCTCAGGTGATCCTCCCATCTCAGCCTCTCAAGTATCCGGGACTGTGGGTGGATGTAGGTACACCCAGCCAATTTTTGTATTTTATGTACAGACAGGGTCTCACTATGTTCTCCAGGCTGATCTCAAGTTCTTGGGTTCAAGCAATCCACCTGCCTGGGCCTCCCAAAGTGCTGGGATTACAGGAATGAGCCACTGTATCCAGCCAGTGAGCGTTTGATAAGTGGTATTTTTTGTTGTTGTTGTTATATACAACTTAGGATATGTATAATTTCTTGATAGTTTCTTTAGAATTAATTTCTCCTTCCCTTACTACTTGAAGTCTTTTATACTTTATTCTTCAGTGAGCCCTTCAGAAGTGACTCACACTCTCTTACGACTCACACTCTCCATGGAGAAATCAGTGACCTCTCAGGACTGCTAGATGGTTTTGCTTCTTGTAGGAAGGTCTTGAAATACACTGTGCTCAATTACTTTTATTTCACTGGAGAAAAGTTTGTATTACTTTGGATTCTCCTCATTATCGTAGGTTGTCGTTTTCATCTTTTTTGTTATCTAATTCAATATAGTTAATTTGTTACCAGTATACTTTGTAACCCCAATGGAAAGAGATGCAATATTTTAATCAAATCTTTATAATTTTTATTTTTGGCTGATATCTTTGCTTAGAACCTCCAAAACAATTTTTCCCCATTTTACAAATTGTGTTAAAATACATATAACATGCACGTTAACCATTTTAAGTGTAAAATAATGTATTAATAAATACGTTAATAATGTTTATGCAGCCATCACCATCATCTGTCTACCTGACTCTTTTCATCTTGGAAAACTGAAAATTGTATCAATTAAAACATAACTCCCGATTCCTCTCTCCCCAAAGCCCAGCAACCACCATTCTATTTTGTAGCTCAATGATTCTGTCTCCTCTGAGTATCTCACATAAGTGAAATCAAATGGGTTTTGTCTTTTTGTAACAGCCTCCCTTCACCTAGCGTAACGTTCTAACAGTTCTCTCATGTTGTAGCATGTGTCAGCAATTTTAATCTATTTGTATATTTGGATCTAAAGTATTCTCTTATAGACCACGTGTAATTGAGTCATGTTGTTGTTGTTTTTTAATATATATTCTGTTGATCTCTGTCTTGATTAGAGCATTTAATCTATTTACATTTCAAGTAATTACTGATAAGGGGGGACCCACTTCTGTCATTTTGCTGTTTGTTTCGATTATGCCTTATAGCTTTTTTGTCCCTTACTTTCTGCATTACTCTCTTCTTTTGTGTTTAGCTGAGTTTTATAGTAAAACATTTAAATTTTCTTCTCATTTTCTTTTGCATATATTGTAGAGCTATTTTATTTGTGGTTCCCATGGGGATTACATTAAATATTCTAAAATTATAACAGTATTAGAATTCATATCAGCTTAACTTCAATGGCATATAGAAATTCTGCTCTTTATAACACTGTCCCCAACCCTCTCCTTTGTTGATATCACAAAATTATATTTTTATTTATTCTGTGACCAAAAACATAAGCTAATAATTACTTTTACCTGCTTAAATCTACCTTTGAGTCCCTCTGGTGAATGAATTCTTTATTTCAGTTATTGTATTTTTCAGCTCCATAATTTTTTGTTTGTTTCTTTTTAGGTTGTCTTCTGTACAAAAATGATAGTTTCATTTTGTTTACACATAGTTTTCTTGACTTTTTTCACATCTTCCTTTCTTTCTTTGAGCATCTTTAAAATAATTTTTTAAAAGTCTTTGTCTAGTAGATCTGTCATTAAGTTTTTTTCAGGGACAGTTTCTATCAATTAATTTTTTCCTTTGAATGAGTCATACCTTCTTATTTTTTTGTATGACTTGTGAATTTTTTTTGCTTGAAAAATGGACATTTGCATCTAAAAATGTGATAATTAAAAATCAAATTCTCCGTTTTCCCTATTTTTTAAAGTTTTTTAAGTGAAATTTTTTTTCTCTTTTCATTGTTGTAAGCGCTCTCTGTGCTGAAGATCAGCCTGAGGTGTAAACTTAAGGTCTTCTCAGGTTTTTTTCCGAGTCTTAGGTCACTTTCTAATTTCTCCCATATATGCAGCTGGTTTTGAATGTACTAATCTGTAATGTCTCGCCAGCCTTTTTAAATTCCCTGGAAGTCACTTCAGCTGGAGTGGGAGGGGCCTGCCACCGTAGGGGAAGGTTAAACAACAATGACCACTTTGTCTGCACCTCTTTGATTAGAAGCAGCAATAGATGACCAGAGCACACATCCTTGATATTTGGAGGACAGGGTCTTTTTGCCCACCCTGGTTTCCTCAAGCTGCGTGCAGAAACACGTGTGCAGCTGCCTGCCATGGGGCTAGCGGGGATGAGTAGCTGGTATTCTGCTGTGAGATGAATTCGACCTAAGTTAACCACCCTGTAATGCCTAAGCTTTTCCCTGGAAGTTGCAAGCCTTCAATGGCCTCTAGAGTTCCAAAATAGTTACGTCAAACAGATTCTGCCATGCAAGTGTTGTCTCTGTGGGGAGGAGCCTTGGTGCTCCCGCCTGTCGTCTTCCCAGGATCGTCCAAGGCACCACTCCTACGTGTTTCTGGTTTTAGTTCTGGTGAATAGTGAATCCCCTCACATTGCTAATTCATATGCTTAGCCTACATTTTTTGTCTATTTAATGTGTAGAGAGTCTATTGAGGTTTTGCTGTGATATGTGGATTTAGCTGTTGTAGTTTTATATATGTGTGTGTATATATATAATGCAACATATTTTGGCTTATAATCCAATATGTTATGGCTATATAAAATTATATAAATTAATAATCATATTAATATATAATTATATTACATAGAATGTCATATTATATATTACAATGAAATATATAATGTCTATATTAAATTATATATAATTATTATATATCCTAATAAATTATATATCTAATTTTACATAGCCATAATATGTTGCATTATAATGTATACAAAATGTATATTATATAACTCATACACATACATATGTATGTGTGTAAATATACATATAGAACCCTTCATTATTTCCTCTGTCATTACCTGTTAAATTTTCAATCTTTAGAGAATTTATCCAGAGATCACACTCTGTAAAGCAAGGACCTGACATTTCTTACGTACACTGTCATGTCTCCTCCCTAGATTCCACTCTTGATTTCTATCATATCTACTTCAGATTTATAATAAAGTGTTGATTGTAGAACAGATTTAGATTTACTGGAAAACTTAGATACTTCAGAAAATTTATCCCTGAAAAATTGTGGGAAATTCTTTAGTCATTACTCTATCAAATAGAAGAGTGATTAAAAGTCCCAGCTCTGGAGTGACTGATGGTCCAAGCTCTGCAGGCAGACATTCAGAGTTCAAATCATGCTTTTATGATTTAAGAACACTATGACCTTGGTAAAGTTATTTGACCTTCTGATGCCTCAGTCTCTTTATAGTTAAAATAGGAACAATAATCTCACAAATATTATATGATTATAGGCTTATAAATATTTATAAACATAGGATTATTAAAGAGTTAAAGCATTTATAACACTTAGAGCAGTACCTTTAAACTGGTAAATATGTATATATTAGACTTTGCTGGATTATTACCTATCTTTCAGTCTCTACTCCAACTTTCTGGGACATTGATTATTGTTATTGCACTGTTATCAATGTTGATTATGTTAAACCTTGCTGTTTAACTTTTCTATCTCAGTTTATCTTTCATTATTTCCTTACCTTGTCCACCTAGTATTATGAGTAATTTTTTTTTGATATATCTTCCAGCTCATTGATTTACTTTTTGGCTGCTTTGAATCTGATGTCTTAAACATCCATTATTTTTGCTAGTTTGTTTTTATCTGCAACGTCTGTACTTTTAAAATTCTAGATTAAATAAGTTCTAAAACAAATACATTATTTAACCAAATAAGATTCTTTTTCAAATCTGCTTAGCCACTTTTTGAAAAACAATTTTGAAGTGACGTCTCATTCTGTCACCCACGCTGGAGTGCAGTGGTGCAATTTGAGCTCATTGCAACCTCTGCCTCCCGGGCTCAAGCTATCCTCCCACCTCAGCCTTCTGAAGAGCTGACACTACAGGTGTGTGCCACCATGCCTGGCTAGTTAATGTATTTTTGTAGAGATAGGGTTTCCCCATGTTGCCCAGGCTGGTCTCAAACTTGTGAGGTCAAGCGATCTGCTCGCCTTGGCCTCCCAAAATGCTGGAATTACAGACATGAGCCACTGCACCCAGACTCTACTTAACCACTTTTTCTAATGCATTATGACTGGCTTATTTTTAATCCTATCTTTTATATCCTGAATTATTATGTTTTATTGTAAACTATCTGGGATTATTCAGTTCCCTGAAGTACAAGAAGTTCTAATTTGTTGTTGCCAATTTGTCCTTATTTTCTCTGGATTTCTGCTTGCTCTCATATATGATGGCACCATCCTTAGGTTAGTGTTATTACTTACCTTAATCGTTTGTGCTGAATTGAGGCTTCTCTTACACAGATAATATTTACTTATTTTTTCAGGCACTGAAAGATAGTAACAACCTGGTGTTATCTAAATTGAAATACCCTACTTGGGTTCCCACAACCAAACTAAGATCATACATTTGAAGTCAAGCCAGAGTCATAGAGATCTATCATTCCAAATTCTCAAGGGATGCTCTTTTTCTTGTTATTATTGTATTTCCTAACCAGTCCCATTTCCTTCTCAGTTTCTTTCTCTGCAAGCAGTTGGTGTTCTAAGCTGTCACGAGAGATGTGTCCCATCAAGAGTTTCTGAGAGCCTTTGCGTTGCTGTGGCCGCCAGCTGTGAACTCCGATCATGACCTCATGTTCCTATTTGCCATCAGTTGCAAACCTCGAATATTCTGCCTTTTCATTTGTTCTCAGGAAAGGGTATAGGAAAAGATTTTATTCAGAAATATAATCTATCATACTGCCAGAAATAATGCCCCACTTTAATTTTAAACTATAGGATATTATTATTCATATTGTCATTTTATACAGTCGATGCTTGTTTAGATTTATATATGTGTTTACCACCATCTCTTTTTTGTTACTTTCATTTCTACATCTCAATTTCTTCCTTCTAAGGAACAATTGCTTTCCCTGTAATTACCTTCTTTATTCTTCCTTTGATTTGGAGTATATGTGTGATAAACACTCTGAATCTTTGAATACACATTGATTATATCTTTAGTTATAAGTAAAAAAAAAATTATTTTATTGTGGAAATCTAAGTAGATGTTATTTTTCTTTACAACTTAAAAATCTTCTTCACTGTATTCTAGCCTCTATTTTTGTGATGAGAAGACAACTAAAAGTTGAATTCTTTAATAATCAGTCTTTTCTCTTTGCTTGCATTTATGGTTTTCTTCTAACTTGATGTTCTGCAGTTTACTACAATATATGTTTATTTTTGCTCCTCTTGCTCAGTTAGTCAATGTGCTTCTAAAATCCAAGGAAGTACTAGTTTTGTTCTCCAGACTAGAGGAAAGGGAAGAGGATGAAGAGGGGAAAGGAGTGCATGCCAGAAAATTCATTTGTTTTTAACAAGAAAATAAGATCATTTTCCAAAACCGCATTCAGTCATTCTTCAGTTAGCTGTCACTGGCCACGAGTTGTTACTATGACAGACAGAATCTAACTGGAAGGAAGTTAAGTATTTTTATGTGGCTATTCTACTAGTCAGGATTCTCCAAAAAAGCAGAACAAATAGGATGTGTACATACATATAGACATAGACATACATGCAGACATACATATAAATACACAGACATAGACATAGACACACACATAGACACAGGCATACGTATACACAGAGACATACAAATATATATACACATACAGACATAGACGTGGACATGGTCATACATATATAGACACACACAGCTATAGACATACAAATAGATATGCACATATACACACACACAGACGTAGACACATAGGCACAGACATACAGAGACAGACACATATGCATAGACAAACACATACACAGAGACATACAAATACATATAGACATAGACAACACATACATACAAACTAGGCATAACACATAGACACATACATAGAGACATAGATATTGACACATAGACACATAGACACATAATATACATAGACATATAATATACATAGACATATGTGACTTAGGTATAGATGGAGACATAGGCATAGACTAGACACAGACATGTACGTGTACACATGTACAATGAGATAAAGGACGTTTTAAGAAATTAGTTCATGCAATTTTGGAGACTGACGGGTCTTAAATCTGCACATAAAATTAACTGTCACAAGCACACTGTTTTCACACACACACACACACAAATCCGTATTTTTTGGCATGAAAGAAGGAAATACACTAACCGGGTTGGCAAGCCGACCGAGCGTGCACATTTACCCAGTCAGTTAGAGCCAGGGCAGAGTGTCCTGTGGCTCAAGCAGATGGACAAAGATGTCTAATCTCTTCTACACACAGAATGGAACACAGGCAATACCACACAGACTGAAATGCAAGGGTCAAGAATAGCCTGGGCCTACTGTCTCAAGGGAGGCTGAAAACTGGAAATACTCTGGAGTTCTACATCTGTCTTCATGAAATGTTTGCTCTACATTGCATACTTTTCTGGACACGGAATGAAAGAGTTGACGATTTCATGCAGAATTGTTCCTATAGGACATTGCACCTTGAAGCTGTACACAAAATCGCAACAGTCTTAGTTTGCTTCAGGTTGGAGAGGTAAAAGTAGGCTTGACTTTGGCCAGTGCTGATATTGGTTTAGCTTAGTTTTCAGAAGATGGGGCTTCGTGTTCAGAGACATTTGGTATTTTTGCAAGCATGAAATTATGCATGCATGTGTGTGTGTGAAGATGATTAAACGTTATGCTAAAATATCCTCCCTGGCTGTCGGGAGCAGGTAGGAGGGTCCCATTATCTGAAGTGCAACATACAGATGAGTTTCCCTCATTCATGCGGCAGAAGAATGAAACCTAGGCTCTGTGGGTGAAGTGAGGCTTTGGTTGAGATAGATTTGAAAATTAGTCATATGTAGGAAAATTATCAATCACACTTGAGATCTGACGTTTCACATATTCATTCAGGAAGGACTGGAGGATGCAGACAAAGCTAACAAAATGGATTACAAGGCACAAGCCTGGTCACCAACACCTTCTAATAAAAAGTAATAACCAACATGACATATAGGCCATTGTCAGGAAACTCAGCCTCAGCAGCCCAAGATCCTTGCTTATAAGCCACAGACTTGGGGAACAAGGGTCCTGTTATGGTGCCAAAAATGTCCCACTCTTGTTTACTAATGAATAGTATTAAACAAGCTGATTTTAATTTGTAAAATATGCCATCTAGTTCCAGTAACATAACTGACATTTTCATATATAACTCTGTCTTCATATGTGTTTTTACTTGTATGTGTATGCAAATATTCATATATGTATATATATTTGTGTAAAAACACATAGGTACATTTATGTATATGCGTGTGTGTGTATGTGTGTGTGTATATGTGTGTGTACACACACACAAATTTCTCCTAAAAAAAGACAAAAGTCAACTGGTTAACTGCTGCCAAATATTTTAATTAATTGTTTGCAAAATGTAAAATGAGATAACCCAATACATTTCAGTAAATGTAGTTCTTTAATATAAAGGCTATATCTAAAGAAACACTGAATATAACACCTCAAGCTATTTTATCTGTATTTTAAAGCATTCAGATTGTATATCCCATACATGGCCTTCCATTTATGAAAACTGCATGCATCAGATATTATTTAGTAGCTTTGTCCCTGTTCTACAGAGGCCATTAAGGGGTGACCAAGCCAGAAATAGTTCCTGCCTTGTGGAGCTTTTATTCTAGAAAAAGATATTGTTTACATATTATATTGTTTGATTTCTTTCCACTCTATTTTTATTTCTGTCACAAATTTCTCTCCTTGGTCTTCACCTCCTTGCTCCCGTATCTAGAACAATGTCTGGCACGTATTGAGTGCTGCAAATGAACAGGTGTCAAACAAAACAGAAGGCTTGGGCAAGGAATTTAGATGCGGTCAGATTCCTCTAAGGAGAGCTCATCGGGAGCTCAACCTGGTCCAATGAGGGGAAAAGGTCCCTGAGGAAGTTCAGACGTGCAACGAAAATGAAATCAAATACTGACCTTTCCTTCCTAAAGCTCATGTAGGAAAAAGGGTTTAATTCAGAAATTCCTGCTTGAATCCCCAATCTATCACCAAATGACTCCTTGTTATTTAACATCTCAACACCTGAACTCCTTCATCTGCAAAAGTTCCTTGCTCAAAGTTAAGAAGTAATTGTGTTTTAAAGTATCATCTATGCAGCGTTTAACACAAAGTACATCTTAAGAAATAATAGTTAGTGTTTAAAATTATATTAACATAATTTTAAATTTTATTTTCTCTCTCAGCAGGTAACCTCACCAGAAGATTTTGCTAAAAATATGCTAATAGTAACTAGAACTCTTGCTATTTTTTCCATCCTCACAAAAGCGAGATTCTCACGGTTCAGGGAAACCTGGGTTTTAGGAGTCAATGAGCAAGTTCTGTAAATTCAACGAGAACTCCATATAAACATGAAGCAAGTCCTCTTTTAATAAAAGTGTGTTCTGGAGATAAGATAACGGGAATAACAGCAAACTGATTGTAAGACCCCAGGCTTGAATGCAAATGCTAATATAACTTGTGAATTAAATAATGACATTCAAAATTTTGTTTTTCTCCAGAATATACTCATCTCACATAAAATCTTGAGGAAAGTGAAAAACTTGTACGTAAAGCTGAATAAGACCAGGGAGAAGTGAAAAGTGGTTCTGGAAAAGGGGTTCTGGAGCCTGGTAGCGGCCCCCAGTGGTGCGTGGGACAGGGCGGTCAGCTTGGGAGGGCAGGTGGTCAGGCGCTGAGGACTTCGAGCTTCTTGGTGTCGGGCTGACGCCTTGACATTGGTCAAGCTGCCAATATTGACTGTGGAAATCGGCACATACCACAGAGAAGGACTGTTTTCCCCGGAGAACTAAGTGTTGAACATTTTTACCTACGTACCAGTACAGATTTGCAACAAGGGCTTAACCTCTCTGGGGTTCAGATATTACTTGTGAAAAATAAGGTAAGGACAGGCTGCTGTGAGAACTGCGTTGTTGCATGCAGACAGCCTGAAGGCATAAGCTGCTGAGACATCCATGTAAATGACATTTGAGGCTTGGCCATTTTCTGCGGGAGACTGGGGTAAAAGAAAACATTAGACAAGTTTAGAGAGAGAGAGAGTTGTCAGAGAACGAGAGATGTATTAGGTAACTGAAGTAAACGCCCTTCCTTCCATCTTTGCGTCATGTGGTAACAATCATTAAACAACTGTAATACTGTGCTTTGGACAGAAGAGCAGAAAGACCAAAGGCTCCCAGATCCATAAATGTCTTTTCAAGATGTGACATGTGCCCATTTCTAGACTTTCGTTTGCTAAGCCCACCATTCATTAGGTCTCACAAATTTTCAGCCAAACACAATTTCTAGGTGATACGACTAGATTTCATCAACAGATAACTTCCCTCATGCCAAGAGATAGATTACGTAAGCTTCCACTGGCCTTTTATATTTAGAGACACCTGTTGCTCTTAGATTGGAATGGCATTATGATTCAATGTAATATTCTTAGTTCAACTTGTTGTTTTTTATAACTTTGCAGACATCGTTTCCTTTCCTTTGGTGATAGAGAATTCTAAGATCAACCTGACATTTTCTCATGTAGTTAATTTGATTTTTTTTTTCTATCTGGATGCCTAAAAATGAGTTCCTTATCCTTGCAGTTAGTAAAATAAGTTATGCTTCTGTAGTACACATTTTGTAAGTGGTAGATATTTCTTGGAAAATGATCTAGTTTCTGATCAGTAGAGAGTTTTTTATTAAGTTCAGAAGATTTCTCATATCTTTGAATATATTTTCTGAATGACAATTTGGTGTCTCTGTTTCACAATAGTGATTATCCTTTCATGAGATGTTGTTTATCTTCTGTTTGCCTTACTATTTGATTTAATTTCTGTATTTTTGGTTTTCATTCATTGAAACTATTTAATTGTAGTTATGTTCGTTCTGTTCCTGTTGGCAATGTATTTGTTTGTTTTATAATTAGATGGCCTTAAAATTCAATTTATTTCTATAAGTTTAAAAGTTTCCTTTTAATCTCTTTCTCTTGCTTCATCAACGTGTCTCTGAGTCATTTTTTACTTGATTCTTGAATCCACATTCTTATCAAGCTTTTCTATAAACCAATCTCAAGGCTATATCTAGTGTTTTCTTATAAAGTAAACGTTGTGCATATTTTTCTTTTCTGACTTTTCTTTCACCTGCAGACATTTTTATATTGCTGTCGTGACATTTCTTTTCATGTGGCTTAAGCATAGAATGATCTGTCTGAGGTTTTACTTCCCTCCATGCAGTATTGATGCCACTTTACAACTACCTTTCTCCCTTTATATTTGAGAACAGGTTTTATTTTGTATCTGCCTTTCCCTCCTCTAAGGTACCATGTGACAGCTAGAATGTTGGCTTCACCCACACTCTGTAGTTGACGGGGTGCAGGGGGTAGAGGGGAGCTGCCTTTGCTAGCAAGCCTGTGCTCTGTGGCCTTTGGGTTTCCTGGACGTCCATGCCAGGGCTGCTGAGCCCAGCTGGGAGACTTCACCCTCGGTGGTGAAGAGCACCTGCAGGCCTGGGGCCACTTCTTCACGTGATCTGCTCACTTGTTCACCTTCCTCATTTTGCCCATTTCTGCTGAAAAGCTGTTTCCCAACTTCTAAGACACCCACTTCACTTGCTGTTTTGCAGGGTGGGGATGTAAGAATTTACAGGAAATCTCAAATTGATGACAGATGAATTCTGTGGGGCAGGAGCAAAAAAGGAGGCAAGCCTTGGTGTTGGGGTTTTTAGGTAGAATGTACATTTCTCAAAAACACGCAGTGTCTGGTTCACCTGCCATGAAATAAATTGGGGCAAGAGTCTCAAATGTAAAGATGTGGTCCTGGTTCCTGTGCTTCAGCAGAAACCTAAACCCGGGTCTCCGGGTGACTTGTAACTCTTGCATTTGAGGTTTTGTTGTTTCAGAAAAGTTCCAGGAAGATGATCAACCCTAGGAAAATACAAGCCGATTGGATCAGGAGACGCCCGAGCTGGAGATGAACATTGGCAAACTCCCCTCATTACCATGGTGAACTCCCTTCATTACCATACTAAAAACCCTGCCCAGGGAAGAGCTTCTCTGCCATTTTCTACACATTCTAAAAGGCAGAGACCAACAGCTGTTTTTTTAGCCCTATGTGTCTCACTCCATAATGATCACAACTCTACATGCTCAATTATTAGAGGTCTTAAAAATACGTCATTTGCTCACAGAGGCGAATTAGCTACACACATACGGAATAATCAGTTGGAATTTATCAACAGTAAAATAAATAAAAACCAAAGACATTTCCAATTTTATAAAGACAGATAATTGTCGAAAGTAAAAGAAGGAGAATAGCCACCAAACTTCTAAAGTTTATGCTCAGTTGGTGTTACCAATCAGCAGTGTGCATTTCTGATACAAATTTGTTTTGTTTTGTTTTGTTTATTTTGCTTTTTATCTCAATCAATTATAAATCCCATAGGTAGAAAACTGTTCTGAATTTGCTGCAAACCATCATTGCTGTCCACTGAATAAGTTATAGCAGAATGAATTGCTATTAGATACAAGTGAGGAAAATTCCTGGAAGGGTCCTTATAATTTTAGGGATACCTATTGAAAAGGAAGAGAATGACCTTTACTAGCTGAAGCCAGAGGTGCGGCAGTTTCATTTTGGAATGAGCAGATTGTCCTTAAACATGAAAGCTTAATGGTACACAGCCTGTTGTCTGCTGTATGAAAAAGCCCATCAAGACGATGGGAATGTGTCTTAATAGGACTTAATAGAAGTATACAAAGTGATTTCAGAATCCACATTTTTGGTCACTCAACAGAAAGACATGCAATTTAGTTCATCTTAAAGTAGTGTTCTTAACAATTGCTTTGTTTTAGACTGCCTTTACGCGTTTGCTCAACACAGTTGTTCCGTGCATACAGAGAGATGGGGGCATTTCAGAGCGTTACTTACAATTATTAATAAACTATTTGGCTACTGAATATTCACACTGGGTAGCTTTTCAACTCTGCATCCAAGGGCTGTCTATTCAAACTGCCATGGAGCGCTGGTGCACAGCTGGAGAGGAAGGCAGGCTTTTACACACCGGCCAGATCAATGCCCTGACAAAGTGGGAGAAAAATTGGGAGAGTGCTCTTGATATGTTGCCCTCCGTATCCTGGGAGGCAGGGTGTCCACCAGCACGTATCGATCAGCAGTGCCGTACCTATTCAAAGGTCTTCAGCGGTGCTTATGATATTTTTCACCACATTAACTGTTGAGATGATATGCTGTGGCAGTTCTTTGCAAAACACAGGAGGGCCTCAAATAGCTGCGATTAAGCCCTCCAGAGAGCAGGTACCTCCACCCGGGCATACGATATTCCAGGGAAACGGGGAGAGGCCAAGAAAACCAATAATCAGAGATGCGGAGCGATCCTGCCCATCCGTTCCACGCTGTCAGCACTTTCCTCGCCGCAGCTTTTCATAATCCTTAGCATATGCTCTTTGTTTTGATAGGCATGAAATTACATCAAGGTCATTTTTAATAACTGTCAATAGCTTGAGAGCAGCCGTCAGTTTTATTGACACCTACGCTGAAGAGCTCAGGGAGCTGCAAGGAGCATGTCCCCCTGCCTGGGAGCACCGATCCACTGGGAAACAGATGATTATTGATATTAGTAAATTAGTATTGATAGAAATTTGATGAGTATAGTGCATCTGGGTCACTCCAGAACGTGCTAATGTCAACATCCCAGAAAGAGCCGAGGCCCAGAACTTTAAACAGACGTGCATTTATTGTCTGCGCGCCGTTCCTGTATCATTCTGTTCTTCTTCTTAAGAGACAGAATGGGAGACAAGCCTTTGTTTTAAATACATGTCACTTACTCCCACTCCAAAAACCCAAAGCAGTGCTAAATACCCACCCTTTAAATGTTGTTATTTTCTTCTGTTTGGAAAAGAAATATTCCTTCCTTTATAGTTTATATTCTGATAGATCTCTGGAATTTTAATACGTTTGCAAAGAAGATATTTGAATGGGACCTTATTTGTGGAATAGGTCATCGCTTTTACACGAAGGCCTGATGGACCCTGAAGGGTCCCCAGTGGTTTTCTGGGGAGGTTCAGGCTTGGCTTGTCCAGGGGACGCTGCGGAGGTCTAGAAATCCTTTAGAGATGAGGGAGGTCTCCGTATCTCAGCCCATAGACAGACATGTCGCTTTCCAGAGTGAGCCAGACGCAAGTTTCGGTGGAAAATGTTAGAAAAGGGGAAGACGGAGTTTGTCAGAACAGCAGCAAGCAGTATTGCTGTGTGGTGAGCTCATGAAGTCACGTCTTTAGGGGAACCTCACCCCAGTAAGAGAAGACAACTGTGCTGGCTTCTCACGTAGGAGAGGCTGCAGGTCCGGAGAAGAGAGGGATCATGGGGAAAATTAAACTAGATACCCGGGAAAAATGAAGGCATAGCAGAAGGCAAACATCAAGTCACTTACAAGTTCATTTATACAAAATGTCCAGAATACACAACTCCACGGAGACAGCGAGCGGGTTAGTGGTGGGCTGGGCTGGGGGCCGGGGATGGGATGACTGCCTACTGGGAACAGGGCTTATTTTGGGGGAGATGAAATTCCCTAGAATTAGATTGTGGCGATGCCTGCACAACTGCGAATATACCAGAAACATCAAATTGTACACACTGAATGGGTAAATTCTATGATATGTGAGTTATAGCTCAATTAAAGAAAATATAAACCCGGAGAAGTCCCTGGGACAGCAAAAGTGAAAATCGTGAAATGGGAGTTAAATCTATCTATTTTAATTTAAGGTACAGATTTAGTAAATCAGGGAATTAGTGTTCCAGCCATTATACCTTGTATTTCTAATTCTGTAAATTCAGAGCAAGATAAGATAACTAGGGTGAAAAAATGCCTGTAGTACCAGGCTGCTCTCAAGAAGGCTGGCTAACGAGAAGAGGTGCTTTCTGTTCACACGAGGAGGCCGGCACGTGGAATGACTGCAGAGTTGCACAGCCGGGCTGGGATTGCACGGGCCTCATGCACCTGTACAGCATGCGTATATTTTAATCAGGTGGTCAATGAGCGATCAGGTTAACAGTGGCGAATTTTAAAACTTTTATTTCTACCAATCCCCTCGAGTCGGGTAGCACCTTTATTGACCGCAGGTGGCTGCTACCCAGGCCTCATTGCCTGCCGGTTGACATTTTGTTTTCTTCGCACATCTTCGGCTTGTGTTTCTTATCCAGGTTCTCAGCACATGATCTTTCTAGTCCTAATTACACTCCAGTGACAAATCTAACCATAAACTCAGTGGCCCAAATGGTTTAACGTGGGGCTATTTAGAAACATCTCTTAAAATATTTTCTCTCTTTGGAAAATGTACAAAGCAGATAAAATTCTACTTGTGAGGGCTATGTCTCACTTAGGAGTCTCCGCTGGCTCATGGTCTCAGGAAGTGTCCTCGGATACCATGACAGGTGAGATCATTGCATGCCCAGAGGGAGTCAGGTGACTAGATGGCATCACAGGAGCGTGGAGTGACAGGTGACCAGATGGCATCACAAGAGCATGGAGTGACAGCAGAGCTTGGTGATGGTCACGGCCAACGGCTCCTGTTTACAAGTGAGGAAGCAGAGACCCCAAGGCAAAGACAAGCGACTTATTTGTGGAATAGAATATGCAAATCCAGATACTTTAAGATAGAGAAACTAGATCATAAATGTTCAGATTAGAGGAAAAAATGCAGATCATGCATTCTGATGAGAAAAAGAAAAAACTAACTTTGTCCTAGGTTCTTTCTGTGGTCCACTGAATGACACAGCTTCAGGCCTCCTGATTCGGTACTATCTTTCAAATGCCAGACACCAAAAAAATCATAATTTATAGTATGACTTCACCTGAAGAAGGAATCCAATGAAGAGAAGCTACCATGTAAAAATACAGAGTTTACATCAAGGTACTACAGGTTTTTATAAAAGTATTGAATAAACAAAACGTAGGCAACAGTGTGGAGGTGAATATGAACTCTCAACTTAATTAAAATTTTCTAAACACTTAAGAGGATTATCAGTCAAGAAACAACATTCTATGATACATCACAGTATTCAGATGCGACCAATAGCATTGCCTCAAACATCGCTTCCTGCAGACTGGAGGGTAAACATCATCAGAGAGAATTTATCGTGAGGATTTTTCTAGTTCTTTGTCAGAGGTGCTTTCTGAGAAGGTATTTTGAGAAGTACACATTCAACTGTCTTTACTTAGTGAAGATGATTCTGATGTTTCTTGAAATTATCACCAGCAGAATCTACTTACAATTGTGCTACAAACTGAATCAGAAAGTGTGTTTAAATGATTAGCAAAGTAAAATCCCCATGTGATTAAGTACTAAGATTTTGGTCATTTTTTCCTAGATCTTCTAACAATTTTAGCAGTCATAATTTATGACCAAAACAAAGGATGTAAAAAAAGATGGCAAAAATAAAGAAAAATATAAACAAACTGGTGAGTAAACATCTAATACCAATTCTCTCAAATAGGTTCAATGGTATGAAATTTGAAAACAATCTGTTTTGCCACAGCATTTAGCATAATCCTCGTTAAAAAGAGAATATTTTGAATAATAAATTTCAAATTATTTCCTCGTACATGTCCATATGCGTAATAAATGAGTATTTTAGTTCCTATCTAATTATCTAGATTGGTGCAGAATTTAAAAAAAAAAAATGCCAGTTTTAATTGCAAAAGTGCTGCCGGCTTCAGATTTTAATTGCAATTCACAAATGGTTGGACTGGCAGTGCTCCATTACAAAGAAAAAATCATTTTAATAGCAGAAGTACTGCCTCGCTGCAGATTTCAATTTCATTTTACAAGATACTGGGTCATTCAGCATCATTACAAGGAATAGAATAGCTGGTGTGAACCTCTGAGGTGTTGACTGGGTCATGATGCTGCCTTGTGTGCCGCATGGAGGCTGCCTTGAACTTGGCTCTTATCATCCAGAAGAGCAAAACCCAGAGAAATCCTAAAAGCCTTTCAAAGGGGCTCACACCCAGCCGCACCTGGCGTAAAGCAGCCTCTCCTGTTACTTGTTATGTCTTCTCTATCAAGGACTCCTTCAGGGTGAGAGCGACTTCAGTGTTGGTAATCTGTAGAATAAAAGAAACAATCTGTTTTCATGGAGATACTTTCCCGTTCGTCTTATCCTAAGCTCTCATGCGTGTTTTCAGTGTGAGGCTTGGCTTTTCTCGGACAGGAGGCTATAAGCACACAGGTGAAAGCCGCCATAGGATTCACCTTGTCTTTGCCCAGGTGAAGGTTCTGGGGGTGGGTCTCCCCAGGTGACAGAGCGCCCTCATGACACTGGTGTCCCTGTTGATCAGGTTTTCTATTGGTCACATCACAGACTCTGAATCAGGAACAACAAACATGGAGCGAAGCAACTAAAGATGCCTTTTCCCTCTGTCACTCAATAAGCCTCTGAACTTAAGTCTCCAGCAGCTGAACATGAAGCTAAGTTGTACGTGGTCCTTCTCGGCTCATCATTTTCCTGTGGGGGTGCCCTGGAGCACATCCTGTGCTCAAGGAGGCCACACTCCCACACAGGTGCTGTTGCACCTGCCCAGGAGTGCACCTGCTCCGTTCCCACTCCTGGGCTATTACTCCTGGTGTGGGCACGGCTCTCCTCCAACAACCACTGGTGAAACCCAGTGTGCTCTGCTGATGGAAGTCCTGAAGTCAGATAAGTGAACTAAAAGGCCAAATTAATCTATGATTTAAATACATTCCAAACAGATTTCAAATATCTTGCTTGAGCTCTGAAAAATTACAGTTTCTAAAGCTCTTGATTACTTTTTAAAATCTCTTAGGAATGTATCAATTTTTTACTACACATATTTTTATTTTTACAATTTGGTAAAAGTAAATTATAAACAAATGACATGTATTCCATTATACAAAGTCACATGTATATTCATATATTTATCTCTCTATAATGATATCTGTATATATAATTTAACAAAACATGGAGGTACTGAGTCTGCACATACCTCTGCTAAGATAGTTACAGGTATGTAATAACAAATTTTACTTTATAATGATAGTAAATTCATTTGACATTGAAATATAATAATTTTTATATTTTTAAAATGAGCCAGAAGATAAAGGTTAACTTTCTTAGTGTGCCATTACCAAGTTCTCTTTATATTTTAAATATATGGAAGTGTTTTTAACTCAGAAAACATGATTCTCTCATTGCCAGAGTATCACACATTTTGAAAATCTATAAATATGTATAGAGATAAATGAATGCAAACATAAAGGCCCCGCCTGGCATCTCCAGTGCACTTTTGTCCTAACTAATATATCTCAGCACAAATGAAGCACCATCATTATCCGTTATGTATGACAGTGATGTTACATTTGAAGTGTATTTTTCTTAAATTCATCTCAAGGCACTATTAAAACAGAGTTAACAGTTAAATGGTTGCTATTTTGTGCATACAAAATAAGAGAATTGCATTCCCCATCTATTTCTGCAAATATTTATTGTAAGACGCTGTGCCCACCCCAGAGCTTGATAGCCAGAAGGCCCGACAGGAGGTCAGTGAGGGCAGAGACGCCATGTGCCCCGGACACGCAGCTCACGGCCAACTGCTCACCTATGTGAGAACTCCCACGGGGACTAAGTGCCCCAAGTCCAAACACTTACGTCATGTTACACAAAATCCTAAAATTCCACGATGCAGTGTTGATGGTGTTTAGGATATGGCATCTTTCAAGGTGACTGAACCCGGGTTTACAGCGCAGGCACAATGGCTCCACCCAGAAGCACATGGTGGCCTCTTGAAAGGCTCTTCCGCTGCGGATACCACTCCATAAACTTCCAACCTTCTGCCCAGGATGGACCTGACTCTGGGGAAAACGATCCATTGCGTTCTAAAGTGTACTGCAGACATTAAAAAGGAGGAGAAGACACATAAATTGTTGTGAGAAAGCCATAGCCAGTAAATCTGAGCGTGATTTACTTGAAAAACAGGAACTAGAATGAAATGCATGCTAAGAGCTTCCCACTGGGGTGGGCATTAAAAGGGCTCAGCAAGCAGAATCCGCCAGGGAGTCACCAAATGTCCACGCTAAGGTCGCTCCTACGCAGGGAGGAGGCTGAAGCTGGATGAATCCGTGAGTGTGCGCCTGCGAACGTGCAAGCGTGTAAGGACACACGTGTGGGTGCCTGTGTGTGTGTGTGCGTGCCTCTGGGTATTAGTGTGTGTATGCCTTGTGTGCGTGTGTGTGCATGTGTGTGCTTGCATGTGCCTGTGTTTGTGCGTTTGTGTGTGTGCCTGTGCGTGTGTGTGTGTGTGTGTGTGTGTGTGTGTGTGTGTGTGTGTGGAGGGGCAGATTGCCCAAGAAGATTCCCTGAATCAGACCGAAACACACTTACAGGCAGTTAGTTGCTCAGGGAGGGAAATGTTAATCAGAAGCAGCGTTCTGCCGTTACGCTCAGGGGCAGGCACACACGTGCGTGTGTCATGCACATTCCTACTTGCCAGAGCCAAAGCAAACCCTGCTCACACCCCAGGCTTTGCCCCCGCCTCCGCCCGTGGCGCCTGGACTCCCGGAGGGGTGGGTGCAGCACAGGCCCTCGGGGGAGGCCTGCTCGGTCTCAGGAGTGCCCAGGCGGCGCTGGGCAGCAGCGAGCAGGTGATTTGTGGCAGAGACCCGCCCAGCCAGCCTGAGGTTCCAGACGGCGACGGGGGCGCGGTGAGAAGGCCCTGCAGGGGAGGCTGAGCCTGTGTGGACAGAGGCAGTGGAAGGGAGGCCCCCAACCTTCACCGAGGCCAGGCCGAGCGTGGATGCCCCGGCTCCTGGCTGGCCATGGGTGGTGTGAGGGGCGAGGAGCGAAGAGTGAGCATGAATCCCGGACCCCACGGCGCCGAGGCAGAACCCCCTGGCAGAGCTCACCCTAGGGAGCAGAAGCCACGCACAGGGTGGAGATGGAGAAGGCAGGAGACAAGGGCGTCCACCCCTTCCTTCCCCTTCCACCTGTCCATCCAGGCGTCCGTGGCCTCTGCAAGGCGTGGACCCCACACCAATGCACCCAGAGCAGGTGGAAGAGGCGGCCCCCGGGGTTAAGAACCATTCCCCTGCGGTGCTTCTGCAGGCAGGGGACAAAGAGAATTTGCAGTTTGAACATCCTACCCGTTCCCACTGTGCGACGTGGCACAACTTGTTCGATTTTGCTGGGCGTTTATTTTCTTATCTGGAAAATGGGGAGCCCCCCTCGGGGGCTGGTGTGAGAGCCAGCACCCCAGTGATCCCAACGGCTGCCCATCAAGACCATCGCGTGGGCTGGGAGGCGCCCCGGCCCCCTGGTTTCCATGCGCCCTCACACTGCAGAGCAAGCCCCTGGCTGGTGGGCCACTTCTCCCTCAGTTTGAATCCACTAGCGTTTCCTATTGAGCTTTCTCCATGGCTGTGTTAGGTCTAATGAGGTCCACAAATTTCACTACAGTATAGTCCTTGCCCTCAAGGAACTTTCAGCCTACAACATAAGTCTCTCCCTCAGTTTCCCTGTGCACTGAAGTGTTTAGACAACTATAACCATCCTCTGGTAACAATTTACAGAGTGTCATAGGTTACAAAGTGCTTCATAAGCGCTAATTATTACTTCAGTAAATTATTTTTACATTTTTTCCCAAAAGAGTGAAATAAAACAGCATAAGCAGAAAAACATAAAACGCAAGAATTGTTTTATGGGCCCCTGGCTGAGATTTCTGAACTTGAACATTATACGCAGGGAAACATTAGATGCAGTAATTATATAATGATGTTTCACTGTATAACTATTATCTTCCTCATTGTCACTTCTTTCAGATGAGGGCTGGAGGGATTAACCCTGTCTATTCCGTGTTCAGAACAGCTTTCTAGACCCAATGTTTTCCTTAAACTCATCCATGGGCATTCAGAATTTACATGACCTAAGAGAGAGAATCTCGCAGATCCTAGAATCGCTTCTAAACTTTATTAATTATTCCTTGCTTTCTCAAAATATCAGGAATTCAAAGAAAGTTGCTAAAGCATCAAATTGAAATAGATGTAGGTTAAGGGACTTAGTGGGTATGTATTTAGTTATAGATGTATTTAAGATGGAATGAATAAATGAGTTAAATGAACTGCACACGGATCTTGTGCTTTTTCTAATTTTAATAGCACTTGACATCAGCTATGTTCCACAGGGGCAGCTCAGGAACAGGCGTGGCCTGGTCTGAAAGGATCAAGCTAAGAAATTCAGGACCTGATTTCACTGGAATGGCTTGTGGAACAATGGCACATAGTACTGACCAGGATAGAAGCAGACGCAATAAACAAAGGTAAAAAGCTGTGGGTACTGTGGGTAAGGTAGGAGTTTGGGGAAAGGTGTATATCTGCACCAGTGGGATTCTCAGATACCAAGGAGCAAATGAACAAGCTTGGTGTTTACAAACAGGGATACCATTTGTAAACACAAGATAAAGTTTATTTAAATTCAGTTTAGTGAGAAATACCAGTCCTTGAGAACTCTACTGTGAAGAATAACACCACCCATGAGATGTCTGTGCACATGGAGGACCTCCCCACTGTTCACGGCTCTGGTGGTCTTACCTGGGTGCCTCTGTAATCCTAGGAAATTACTGCTTCCCAGTGATGTGCTTGGAGAATACAAGCAGGCAGGTGTGTGTGTGCTCACTCTAACTTTATGGGTGTTAATAACTTACATAGATAACATTTGTGTGCTCAATTAAAATTTAGCATTACTGAATTTTTATATATATACATGGTTTTTAAACTTATATATAGGTAATTTATGTATACTATTATATACATATTATGTATAGATATGTGTATATACATATGCTTTATGTACTCAAGGTATACACATATATATATGTGTGTGTATGTATGTATGTGTGTATATCATTGGTACATAGAATTTGCCCAGTTTAACACACCATTAAGCTATTTCTTCCCTCAATATTTGCAAACTATTTATATCAATGCCCGTATCTATGTTGATAAAGATGTCATAAATAACATGTGTGTAACTGCATGACACTTGGTAGCTATACTGCTGGAAAAAGCAGAGTAGGATATACAGTAAGGCACGTGCTGCGGCCCAAGGAATAATCAGGTAACTGATGGAATTAAAAGCAATTAGGATTTTAAATACGCGTTTATGGGCCAGCACTGCCACAAACTGAAAGGCGCAAAGATTCTCCTATTCATTAGGCATTTTCCCTCATGTATACATGATGTGCTTCTGTTTGAATAGGAAAGCAATTATGTTTTTAATACACTTATATTCTACTCATCTCCTCATCATTCCAGGATAATGAGTCATTAGAAAAAAATAATATTCAGCAGTACAGCTTATTGTTCGGTATAAATGATCATTGCATTCACTGAGTGTGAGCACCTGACTGTCCGGAAAGCTCAGAAATCAGCAGTTTCTGTCTGAGTGTGCTCCTGCCTGCCCAGCGTTATTCTCTGCTGTTCCAGAGCCTAATGTTCATGGCCTTTACGTCATCCATAGGCAGGAAGGATACAATTGATGACTCTGAAAACCTCTGTGTAGCTGCCACCTCTGGAACAGGTGCGGAATGACCAAATGCTTTGACCATTGGACTGCCTCGGGTTCAATTGTAAAGGCAGCCTACTGTGAACGACACTATAAACATTTGTTGTTGTTGTTGTTTTCATGAATAATCATGGATTTAATACATTGTGTGACAAGCATCAGTCAGCAACGACTGGCAGGTAGAGGTGAGTGACAGCAGAGGTTGTGAAGGAGAGGGAATATCAGGGTTCCTGCTGTCCACAGAAGAGGTCCCAGTGACCTTCCACTGACACCCAGGTCACAGCTCAACTGTGCAAAGGGAGCTTTGCAAGAATCACAGTGGTCAGGAGGAAACATTAGCAAAGGTTAAGCAGTCGATCTTTGAAACCCTCGATGTCCTTGTATTCACCAACTGCATGGCCTCAGAAAAGGACCCAGGCGTCGACCCCAGGCAGGCCCAAAGTTCTCTGCAGGCTGCCTCATGGTAGGAGTGTAGCCACTATTCCACCCCAAATAGTGTCCAGATAATGTGTCTATGGACCCAGGGCCTACAAACTGCATATTCCACCCCAAATAGCGTCCAGATAATGTGTCTATGGACCCAGGGCCTACAAACTGCATATTCCACCCCAAATAGTGTCCAGATAATGTGTCTATGGACCCAGGGCCTACAAACTGCATATTCCACCCCAAATAGCGTCCAGATAATGTGTCTATGGACCCAGGGCCTACAAACTGCATATTCCACCCCAAATAGCGTCCAGATAATGTGTCTATGGATCCAGGGCCTACAAACTGCATATTCCACCCCAAATAGCGTCCAGATAATGTGTCTATGGACCCAGGGCCTACAAACTGCATATTCCACCCCAAATAGCGTCCAGATAATGTGTCTATGGACCCAGGGCCTACAAACTGCATATTCCACCCCAAATAGTGTCCAGATAATGTGTCTATGGACCCAGGGCCTACAAACTGCATATTCCACCCCAAATAGTGTCCAGATAATGTGTCTATGGACCCAGGGCCTACAAACTGCATAGAGCTTGTTGATAATATCTTTGTGTTATGTAAACACAAATGGCTGAGTTCCAGCGAAAAGGCAAAGATCACCCTTTAAGTCCCAGAGCAACTGTATTTGCAAAAGCCATAAAGATCCTTCATAATTTATACCTTAGTAGCATTCTGTTTGGTTTTGAATATTACTATTCAAGCTTTAAGCAACAACGTTACTCAGAACGCGACTCCAGAACAAAATCTTTGAAGAAGAATTTATTTTTTAAAAAAATGAAATATGAAAGAATTGTGTTATTTTGCATTTTAAATAATTCCAAAAAGATACTTGACAAGACATGAGGAACACATAGGCCATAGGTGTACATATCTGGACGTACACATCAACGTATTTATGTTTTGCTTTACATAAGGCAGAACCAGGTAAGACCGTTTTTGTTTTGAGGATGCTGGGGCATGAAACACGCACAGAGTGAAGAATTGAACAAGGGCTGTCACTCCCATGATCAATGTTTCGGCTCACAGGCATTCTACATGCATGTTTCATTCCTGTGACGATTAGGACCAAGGAGGCTATCTTAGATTTTTAAACAACTCGTTGAAGAGAACATAATTTTTCAATTTAATGTAATTGCTCTAATCAAAGCTCTAAAAGAATCAGTTAGCACTTCTAGCAACAGTTTTCCTGCATTAAAACCACGTGTGAGGCCTAGACAGCATGAAGCAGAAAACAGTGTGAAGTCGAACAGACACTACTAATAATGAGAGTGTTTGAAGGCCTTGGATCTTAATCACGGTAAAGGACAACTTCATATTTTGCATAAATTAAAATTGTACACAGTGTAAAGTTTACTGTTTTATTGAATGCCACCCTTGCTTACACCATGTCTTATTTACTATGTGATGAGGATTGTAATGACATTGGCGTGTGTTAGGGAAAATGACCACTGCATACTCTTCTTTTTTTTTTTGAGACAGAGTCTTGCTCTGTTGCCTGGACTAGAGTGCAGTGGCCTGATCTCCCTCACTGCAAGTTCCTCCCTCAGAGCTCACGCGATTCTTCTGCTTAGCCTCCCAGGTAATTGGGATTACAGGCACATGTCCCGACGTCTGGCTTATTTTTGTATTTTTAGTAGAGATGGGTTTCACACCACGTTGGCCAGGATGTTCTCGAACTCCTGACCTCAAGTGATCTGCCCACCTCAGCCTCCCAAAGTGGTGGGATTACAGGCGTGAGCACCGCTCCCGGCCGACTTTCAAATAATTATGAGCACCGAGTGTTTGCAACCTTGGAATGCGACTGATGACATTTTGGCATTTTTTTAAGCCATCAAAGGGCACATATTTAATGCTACTAAGAAAATATCAATCAATGTCTTTAAATTATATCTATATATAATGCTTTAATGACTTTGTGTGGGGAGATTTGTAGTTAGATTTTTATAATATATAGGATACATGTTATATATTATTCACATACTATATATTTAAATTATATAGACATAATTTAAAGAAATATATATGTGTTTATAGGTGTGTGTGTGTATATATATATAGAGAGAGAACCATACACCCATTTATGCTCTGGGAGGAAAAAATAATAGTGCAATACATAGTTCAAGTTTCTCAAATTATTTTAAGTACAATGTCTTTTATTTGGACTTTGTTCAGAAATAGATCAAGACAATAATACGCAGTCAGACTCCCAATAAAAATCTGACTCCAAGACCCCGCACCCCAGCCAGCACCGTCAGCATCTGGAACCCAGGCCCCGGCCCGGGCTGTGGCTTCCCGCGAAGGGGCGCGATTCTTCTTGCAGAGGAAACTGGTATCGTTCAGAGCAGCTACCCCGGGTCAGGAACCTCATTTTAATTCACTCTCAGTGATTCAAACATAGGCTTCACCTGTGTGAAATTTAGAGGAAAATAAAAATGCAGTGGCTCCTACGGAGGCTCCGGGCTTGCAGTACATGTGAGGGTGGAGACAAGGATGCCGCGGAGGGAGAACGCAGGAGCCCGGCCATGCCCTCCAGCCTCCGGGCACCCGCGCCCCGTGCCCGGCGTCCCCTGCGCCCCGCGTCCCCCGCGCGCCGCCGCCTCCCGCGGGCCAGGCCGGGGCTGCGCTGCCATCTAGTGGCCGCGCGCCCAGCCCCGCGCCACGGCCCCTGCCGGCCGCCGGGGCTCCTGCTACTCCTGCACCCCCAGTGTCCTCTGTGGCTACTTTAGGTGCCTTACTCCGTCGGAAGTGCGTCCCCGCTCAATGTCTGCGGGATGAGCCAGCAATGCACCATCTCTTAGCAGGTGCTGGCATTGGGGCTCGCCTGAGGCTGGGGAGGGTCTAAGGTCCACGGCTTTGCTCAGAATCCAGGACACGGAGCAGCGGCCTCCTCAGTGCTCAGCCGGAGAGGGTAGAGGGGAGGCTGGAGGTGTGGGCAGCGCAGCGCCTTCCTTCCCCCGGCCATGGGGCCACACAGTCTGCAGCAGTGGCCTGGGACCACCGCGCACTCACCAAATGCTTTCAGGATCTGGAAATATCAGGGCGAAGAGAGAGTTGGGGTGCTTGAAGGTGCAATATATTGCATGTGTCACGTAACCTCAAATGGCTGGTTTCCAGTGGAAAGGCAAAGATCACTCTTTAAGTCCGCTAGCAATTGCATTTGCAGAAGCCCTGCGCAATATCTTGGGGGGAAATGAAGAGGAAATTGGGCATCCGGAGACTGCTGATGAAAAGCAGCCACCCCAATGTGCCCGGCACCTAGAAACTCTTTTAGAAAGCACAATGGCAGGTAGCAAAAACCTTCTGATTTAAACATTGATTTCTACTGGTTTAAGTTTCCTTTCATGTTTGAAACATATATATATATAAAATATGTATATATACATATTCATATTATATATAATATATAATTCATATATATAATATATTATATAATTCATATTCATATTATATAATTCATATATATATAATTATATATTATATATGTATTATATATTATATATAATATGAATATGTATATATACATATTATACATTATATATAATATGAATATGTATTATATTATATATACATATTATATATAATATGTAATATATAATATGTATATTATATATAATATAATACGTATATATAATATGTATATATGTATAATATATATACATAGCCCTTTTTCTGTCCATGTAAATTAACAAGTAATGTTTTACAGGTTTTCCCCAGTAGTTTAAAACACGTGATCAAGATAAAGCTGAATCCTGTTTGGGAAAACACTAAACATACCCAAATATCCAAACTCTGCACCTCACAAATGATTTTCAAAAAAGAAAGAAAAAAATATTGAAACTGATTTTTTTTTCAATTTCAAACCCTATTGAGTGTCGTCATCGATTAAGATGCTTCAAACAGAATATTCTTTTTTTAACAGTTGAAAAATTTCTCAGAAACTGTTAACAGAACTAAAGTTTTAATACTAGATTTATTGCTTATTGCACACACACATATAAGCAAAGAGTACAATTATGATAAATATTTATACATTTATAATAAATATTGCAAAGAAAAATCAAAACCACTTAGTCTATAGTGATTGTCATAAATATCTTTTTTAAATATGGGAAATTATTTTTCCTTTATACTGAACTCTTTTGAATCTGAGGGAAAGTTAAACTAATTTTCAAGCTTGCACCAATAAATTTTTATATGTAACAATATTTTTGTGATAGTGCTATAGAAGACTCATTTCTTGTCCCACTAATTCTATGATAATGGTTCTATCAATTACTTTTCAGGCTACCGAAGCTTAATACTCTTCCCAAAGCTGCCTGTTGGATCTCACTGGCCTTCTATCAGGGTCACGGGGCTCTGTGTGCTCTCTGCTTGCAGAGCTCATCTTGGTGTGATGTGTACAATCATGGGCTGTGACACATTTTATTGCATAACTTGTGTATCATTTTTTGCCTTTCTATAAATTATTTTCACAAATAAGAGCCATTGACCCCATTATTTTAAAAAAGGTGTCTGCGTTTCCACTGATTGCTTTTCATCAGAACCCTCCAGATTTCTGGGGGTGGTTCAGCCACAATCCCAGAACATTCCCCTGTTTACTTTGCTCTTCTGACAAATTCAAAGAGGGGGGGCCACTCATGGTAGATGAAAAGCAAATGCACATTAGATCACACTCTTCCTCCCCCCGGAATAGCCTGTACTCTATCTTCCTGTATGTGATTTATTTACGGTCACTCGTATTTTGCAATATAGCTGTGATGCATTCAAAACAGCAATTAGTCTTTTCCTAAGAAAATTAGAAATATGTTTTTGTATTATTGACATTGAAATTTCAAATATATGTGTACCTAGTAAAGAAATCAAGTATGTTTAGTAAAAAACTGTATTGTATATCAGTGCTAAGATCACAAAATACTTAGTTTATTTTCTATGGTGCTTCCAAAATGTTCATATTTTCTTAACTTGTCTTCTTTAAAAGAAAAATAAGGTGATTTATAGTTTTAAATCACCGAGTCAAACTTGTCTAACTTCAGATTTCCATCAAATCGCATTTGAGATTGTCAGTGTTTAGAGCAAAAACATCACGGTTAACAAACTCGGATGTAAATCAGAGAGCTGATCAGAGGTCCATTAGGCTGGTGGTTGTGATGGAGAAGTGCATTTTCACGTAACTGGAAAGTCTGAGATTCCCTGGTTCTGCCAGCCTAAGGATTGATTCGGTTTTAACTTTTGTTGTGTCAAAGGGTGTCTCTACTTCCACACCACAGGCTATATGTTGATTCTGTTAACAACTTCAATGCAAATCATAGCCAGGTACAAACAATGGGTACTGCCTAGCAACACCGCCAGGGGCTTCCCTCAAAGGAATACAAGAATCGCCAAAGTTACCAGAGGTGGGCGTTGACTTCACTTCCCTTGAAGACCATGTCTATCAAAAGAGCTCTTCTAAGGTGAAAGGCAGCACCCTGTCCTCGCCCGACGTGCACCCTCCTGCAGCGAGGGAGTCTCCTGGGCCAGGTGGGTGCCTCATTACCATGGGAGGAGGCTGGGAAGATCCCCCGCCGGCTGACTGCTGTGTATTGATTCAGAAATATAGCCAGGGGAATGGCAGAAGCCCTCGGTATTGTCCAATTACAATGTGGAAATGGAGCTGCGTGAATTCTAAAAAACTTGGCTGGCACTCAGCTCTGTCACTAGCTGTGGACAAAACACAACCCAGACAAGCCATTAAAAACACATAAATGTAATGATTTTGGTACTCATCTTGCATGCTTAGTTAAGAGTGAAAATTCAGCAGACCTCTCAGCTGCACATTTTGGGGGCAGACTAAGCCCACTTCAGTGTGCCCACTGCCCGAAGAGAAGAAAATTAAAACCTCATTTTCCTCTCATTAAATTTAGAATACATATTTTATCAAGGAGTATAATTTCGTTTTTGTTTTTGTTCTTTGATATCTTAAAGCATGTGAGAATAAATACGTACAATGACCCAGCTTGGTTATGGCCCAGTGTGTGAGGGCCAGATCTGAGGCTGGTGGGCGGGAGACCGAGGACAAGGAGCTGACCTTCTCTGGGCCTCACTCCTCACTCTCGCATGTAAAACACAGGCTTGCCTGCTTCAAAGTGACGAGTGTTTGGAAATACTTTGTCATATCTCTGGTGCTGAGTGGAATATCCATCACTGGCAGCTAGTTTATTTTTGATGTTCTTGTGCTTGAGGAAACATTTATTTCTGGACTATAGCCTTCCCCAAGAGCTACCCTTGGGCAACACATTGAGAGAAGACAGCGTTGTGGAAACTCTGTCTTCCTGCGAGTCTGCACTCAAAGCCAGGAGTCGGCACGTTTCCCCTGTAAAGGGTCAGATATCAAATATTTCAGGCTTGGCCAGGCACACGGTCTCTGCTGCAGCTACTCATCCTGCATTTGCAGCACAACAGCAGCAACTGGCCCCATGTCAGTGAGTCAGCACAGCCATTCTCTGGCAGAAAAGTCGGGGAAGAGCCAGATGGGCTTGTGGGCGTCACCCTGTCCCCGCTGCTCAAAATCACGGGTCCCAGTTTGTGAGGCCGTGTATCAGGTGAACGTCTTTATTTTTGCTTTGAAGAGATAGTAAACATTATAGAAAAAATTATCCTCAGAAACATCCACATTTTTTAAATTTTTGCAGTAAAGTAAAACTTCAACATCCTATAGATTCTTAAAAGTAAGAAAGACACTTTTTCCTTTTTTTTTTTTGAGATGGAGTCTCGCTCTGTTGCCCAGGCTGGAGTGCAGTGGCGTGATTTCAACTCACTGCAGCCTCTGCCTCCCAGGTTCAAGTCATTCTCTTGCCTCAGCCTCCCAAGTAGCTTGATTACAGGTGCCTGCCACCACGCCTGACTAATTTTTTTTATTTTTGGTAGAGACGGGGTTTTACCATGTTGGCCAGGCTGGTCTCAAACTCCTGACCTCAGGTGATCTGCCCACCTCAACCTACCAGAGTGCTGAGATTACAGGCGTGAGCCACCACGCCCGGCTATGCATTTTAAATACTGAAATGGAAAGTCTTCTTTTAAGTATTTTTATGCACAGGTAACTTCTCTCTTTTATGCTCAGTTTCTATCCCTTTATGTGTATGATAGATACACTTTATATGGAAATAATTTTCTTGATTTAGAAGCCAGCATATTGTTGTAGGACTTCTGCAGTAACTGCAGGTAGAACGCTTGTATCATGAAGGTTTCTAATTATAACTGCTATTGCAAAGAACTTGGAGATAGATATGCATGCAAGCATTTGAAATGTTGATTCTTGCAATTACCTGTTTAATCAAAATTTTGAGCCAAGAAAAGTAAGTGTGACTTGAGTAGTGAAGAAGATCATTTTGTTAATAGTGGAGCATTGGGACAATGAAATGCTTTTTTAGAGATTGTGTTTATTTGGCATCTGCTTTAAACTTGTATGAAGATATGACAGCAAAGTCACGCGGCAGCCAATCCCAATGCGATCAGTTGTGATTACTATGTTTTTCAGTGATGTCTGAAACTGAAAATAAACTCGATAGAAGAATTAAACCAAACCGATTTAAATAATGGTGGCCCCAAAGCTTCTTATTTGATGACACTCAAGACTGCTGATGCTGTTGAACATGTAGGGCAGGGCTGATTTTGGTTCCTTTAGCAGATTTGATGAGGTCACAAAACACAGTGATACAGTTTCGGAAACATTATCGTATTTGCTGTTAAAATAGAACTGTGTCTGAACTACTCCCTTCATTTGAGAAATTCCAGTTCACATGCTCAAGAGGCGAATCTACGAACACTCCCATTACAGGTTCAGAATTATGAGGGCAGCAGCCACGCTCTTGATGGCTGCCTTTGAAAGCTCTCACGGGAAGACTATTATCATCAACTTTCTCTCTCTCCCTGTCTCTCTCTCTCCCTCTCTCTCTCTCTCTCTCTCCCTCTCTCTCTCTCTCTCTCCCTTCTTTTCTCTTTCCAGCCTCTCCTTTAGTCTTTCTGGAAATTTCATTAGGGATGCTGTCAACCCTTGATCAAACCCCAACTCAGAGTATTGTGATCATCACTGCAAATCATTAGAATTAGCATATAATAATTTAAAAATCATGACAAAGAAAAGAAATATAAGAAAAATAGCTCTTTAACACTCTCTGTAAAAACCATCTTTTCCTTTAATTCCTGCAGGGTACATAAGCTCCAAAGACACACACACATACACACACACACACACATATATATACACACACATACATACATATATGCAGAGACACACATACATACACATATATATACAGACACACACATACACACATATGTACATGCATATATATACACAATATACACATATATGCACGGACACACATATACACACACATACACATACATATAAACGCACACTTATATGCACATTCATATATGTGAACATATATACAAAAACATACATACACACATATATACATTGATTTGTATATGTGTATACACATATATATTCTAAAGACAAAAGCATTTGCAATTATTATCCATATCCTATTTTATCTTTTAGTTGGGGGATATATTAATAGTTTTCTAAACATAACAGAAGTAAACAAATAAAAAAGCAAATAAGTAAAATGCTTTTCAGAGTGAGCAATTTTTCTCGTTTTAGTACACACACTACTGTACATTTGTAGTACTTATTTAACATTTCTAATTAAGTGAAATGGTTCTGCTCGTTCTGAATCTTCATTTACTGTAATTGTGGACCTAAACACTCCCACTAGTATTCCCTTTGAGACAGTTTTAAACTCACGGTGATTGTATACACCGTGGCCACAGGAGTAACCCCTTTCGTTCTTTAGCCATGTCGGCTCATTGCAAAAGTTGATGTGTTTCAGTGTGTTTTCTCCCCATCCGCCCCCCAATTCCTCATCTCTCACTCTGGACACAGTCCTGGACACATCATGTAAGCTACCTTCTTTCACAATAAATAGTAAATCATTGCAGTTGAAGCACTACGCCGCTATACACTTATGCAGAGATTACTGTGGCACTTTACTAGGTTTGCTATACTTGTGTCTCTGTTACTACCTGAGACTAGAAGAAAATGAGCTTCCTGACCTTTCAGAGCTATGCACCTCCTGACGGGAATGCTTTTGCTTACAGAGGGGTCTTTACAAGAGTTACAGTAATTTCCCCACTGTTCAACAATTGATGTTCTTTTGTTTATATAAGCTCATGTATCTTAGCACCTTTTGTATTTTAAAAAATTGCAATTAAGTTTCATGCCCCATTTTACAATTCTTCTCTAGCTTTGGAAAGCTAAGGAGTCTAGGAGTTGACCACTTTATAAGGTAAGAAAAATCTTTAGTGAGCAGTGATCCAGTGTCCACTTTGGCCAAACTGAATCTGGCCTAAGACAGAATTTCCTCCACTGAGCACAGGAAATTAAAAATAATAATTCTGGGAGTGCCTTGTGAGGCAGGGAGGTAAGGAGGAGGCATAGAACGTCCCTGAAACAGAGGGGATAGCAGCGCTAGTGGCAGCTGCAAGCTGGGGTACTGCTTCAGCAAGACCTGACCAATCTCAGGCCACACCTGGGATGGGAAGTGGGGCAGGGAGGGGAGTCGGGGGAAGGAGGAAAAGCAGGCAGGGAGAAGGAGAGCACAAGCCAGGAGGGGCTCTGAGACAACGCAGAGTCCATGTAGTGCGGCCCAAACTAAAAGAAAATCAGTGCCTAAGTAAACCAACGGAATATGTGTGAGTCTGTCTTCTGGCAAGGCGTTGGGTGGGTTTTACTTCCTTTATTTTGCCTCTATATTTTCTACATTTTCTACAACAAATGCATTAATTTTAATTGTTTTCATACATAAACGTGAAAAGTAATGCAAAACTCCAGTATATAAAGCAGTGTGATAATACCAGTAATAACAAAAAGACAAACACATCAATCAAGAGGAAATAGACAGTCCCCAAAGTCTGGTCTCATTTGATATAAGCAAGGTATCCATAAACTAATTAGTATTGCAAATCAATAGAGAAAGAATAATGGTTCAGTAACTATTTCTGATCAACTGGTTACCTATTGGGAATAAAAAGTAAAGTTAAATCATGACTTCATGTTGTTTTTACCTTTAAGGTTTACATTTATGTACTAATATTTACATCAATGTAAAATAATGTCCTTGCAGATTAAAGATTGCAGGTGAAAAATGATATACAGGTAAAGAAGAAAGTATTTGATGTGCAGGTAATTAGGGAAACATATGTTAAATGTGCAAGCAACAGAGAGAGAGACTACACAAGCAAGGAAGACACATACATGCAACTACCATCAACTGTAAAACTGTCAACACTATAAGTAAAATCTAAAGTTTAAGAACAAAAGAAGTACAACAAATTTTCATGTATAAGATAAAGGGCTACTATTTACATAGTTTTAAAAAGCTTCTAGCAATCATTAAGGTAAAAAAGTTAAATATCAAAGTGATTAAAAGATGTGAACAGGGCTGGACGCGGTGGCTCAAGCCTGTAATCCCAGCACTTTGGGAGGCCGAGACAGGCGGATCACGAGGTCAGGAGATCGAGACTATCCTGACTAACATGGTGAAACCCCGTCTCTACTAAAAAAAAAAAAATACAAAAAACTAGCCGGGCGTGGTGGCAGCGCCTGTAGTCCCAGCTACTCAGGAGGCTGAGGCAGGAGAATGGCGCAAACCCGGGAGGCGGAGCTTGCAGTGAGCTGAGATCCGGCCACTGCACTCCAGCCTGGGCGACAGAGCGAGACTCCGTCTCAAAAAAAAAAAAAAAAGAAAAGAAAAAGATGTGAACAGGCAATCCAGAGAGAAGTGACACAAACAGCCTATGTCACAAGCAGAAAAACCTCAATTCAATAAACAAACAGCAACTATCCCCATGCATTTTCTCTACTTACCAGTAACACAGGCTGGGGTTTAAACAAATCACCACACCAATGTTGACAAGGGTTTAATCCAATGGACACTCACCTTGAAACTGCGGGCGTGGTGGTGGATTACTAAATATTCAAAATTTCCAAGAGGGCAGTTTAGGGCTATGTGTTAACACCCTTTGAAGTGTTCACGAAGTATTTTCCCTGAGGAACAACTCAGATAAACAATGCAAAAATGTATGTGCAAAACCTTTAATGAATGCATTTAAAACAGAAAAAGTTGGAAACAGTATTTATGCTGTCGTCAAAGGAATGATGAAATTAATTGTAACATATTTAGTAGGTGGAATAATATGCTGCCATTAAACACACATGCTCTATGAATATTTTGAAAAATGTCTTACATGAATCTGGATTTTGTGAAAAAGTCATACTTACAGAAAAATAAATAAATGTACCAGCATATTAATATTGAGGCATGTCTTGATGCTGGCCCATTTTTTTCTTCTTTTCTCAATTCATTTATTCTCAGTTTGTAAATGTAGAAAAATAATCCACAAAGAAGTTTTGCTTGTTTGTTTGTTTGTTTTTCTGCATGCGAGGTGTCCTATGGGGAGTCATCCTTCAGGTGAACAATGGCATTCGCAGGCATCTGGAGGGATAATAAGGAGGAAGAGCAAACCATGGGACTTTGCACAGCCAAAAGCTCATATTTACAGATTAGTAACTAGAATCATTAGGGTATAGAAATAATCTCTAACTGACGAAGTCTTAGTGCTTATAGGGTAACTGCATTTAGAAAGATCAAGACTTCTCTGCAAAATTTATACACTTCTAATGTAAAAACCTTTATAGTGAGGCTTATTCAGAAAATGGAAAAATACGATACACAATGGGCATTTGCACGATGACCCAGAATTAAAACAGAGACCAAAGGTGTGGGGGGTGGGGGCTGGGGAGATACATGAAAGACCAGGACAGAGTTAAATGCCTTCTTTACTATTGGCTGCTGGCCTCAGACATCACTAGGTAGGGGGTGTTAGCAGCCACATCATAACCTCTCTGTACAATTGTAATCTGTGATGTATTCATGTTTATTGAGCCCAATTTTATCTAATAGTTGTTTTAATAGTAAACTAGAGTGGGTTCATTTATTTTCATACTCTTCTAGAGTGTGTGCTATTTTTTCAACTCTGTGCAATGCTAGGCATAGGAAAGTGAAAATGACTAATGCCCAGTCCCTGTTCTCAAAGAGGTCATTTTACACATGTATGGGTTGAACACCCAGTAGTATTTTAATCATTATTTACAGAGTAAAAATGCATAAATAAAAAAGCAAGCATTTGTGATAATCAGCTATATTGAACAAAAATTTAAATTATTTCTAATTCTTTTTCTGTATTTTTAGAGCTAGTACATAGTTTTAAAAGTTTATAATAATGTAAAAAATGCTAATCAATAGTAATAACAGCTCACAATAATTGTGTGCTTGCTTTTTACTAGGTCATATTCCAAAGGCTTTATATATATTAAAATTACTTCACACACAAACAACCCTGGGAGGTAACTGCTGTTGTTTTTCCCCTCTATAAAGACACTGTGATTTAGCTTAAACAGTTTGCTTCAAGTTACACACCTGGATGATTTAGATGGACCCAAAGAGGTTGGTGCCAGAGTTAATGTTTTAAAACATGATTCCATAATATCTCTCACTTTAAAAAATGGTTCTAAGAAGATGTTATCAGTAAATTTGAGCCATCAATTGGCTACTTCAAAGGCTCATCAGTCCCCCAATTGCCCACTCAAAATCCACACTCCAGGTACCTGGTATAAAAATCTCCCATTCTTGTTTGGATGGGCCTGTTCCTGTTGCATGTTTACAGAGTGGCAAATTGGGCATAAAGGGGGTTCAGACACGTCTGGGAGGCTCCGATGAACACAGAGGCCCTGCTGGGTTGTTTATGGATGAAATGATAAAAGCTGAACCTTTCATCATTTGATAACACTGAATCATTTCAAATGAACACTGAAATGAATCAGGAGGGAATGGGCTATGCAAAGGACTACTCATTTGCGTAGGAGTTTATATTCTCTTTTATGTTATGGCCATGGAGTTATGGCTTATTGTTATAATTTTCTTTGTGTATCGGTGATTTTATTCCTTTGTTTATGATATATATTGCAAAGGTTTTCTTCTAGTTTATCATTTGTCTTTGACTTCCACCTCAAAGAAAAAACAAAAAAACTCTGAAGCCATTTTCTCATGCAAATTATTTATTTATTTTTACTGTTTTTTTTTTCTCTTTTGTTTTAGTCAAATATATTCATTTCTTTCATTGCATTTACATTGTGATGTATAGTTAGGCAACAGAGGAATTCATTTGTGTTTTCTTCTATTGTTTTATAATGCTATTTTTACACTTAGATTCCTGATCCATTTTAACCCTATTGGGTAGAGTGTTAGGTATTGATCTAAATTTATATTTTTTTCTGAATGGCCATCCAGTTGACAGAGAACCAGTTATATTTTTTTAAAAAATCTTTGCCCCAGATATTTAAGATGCTACTTTCATTGCAGAGGCAGACCTAATTGTATTGTTCTTTGCAGAAATTGCAGTTTATAAATTAAAACTTTGTAGCAACCTTGCCTCAAACAAACCTGTCGGTGACATTTTTCCAACGGGCATGTGCTCACTTCATGTTTCTGTGTCACATTGGATAATTCTTGCAATATTTCAACTTCAATATGTTCAAAGACATTCTTGCAATGTCTTTGTTATTATTATTATATATGGTGATCTGTGATCAGTAATGTTTGATCTTACTATTGAAATTGGTTTGGGGCTCTATAAACTGTATCCATATAAGACAGTAAACTTAACTGATAAATGTCGTGTGTCCTGACTACTCTGCCAACCATCAACTTTCCCATGTCTCTCCCTCTTTTTGGGCCTCCGTATTCCCTGACACCCAACAATATTGAAATTAGGCCAATTAATAACCCTACAATGGTCTGTAAGAGTTCAAGTGAAACAAAGACTTGTACCTCTCTCACTTTAAATCAAAAGCTAGAAATGACTTAGTGAGGAAGGCATGTGGAAAGCCAAGATAGGCCTCTTGCACCAGTTAGCCAAGTTGTGAATGAAAAAACAAAAAAAGGTCTTGAAGAAAATAAAAGCACTACTCCAGTGAAAACATGAATTATAAGAAAGCAAACAGCTTTATTGTTGATGTGGAGAAAGTTTGAGTGGTCTGGATAGAAGATCAGACTAGCCACAACATTGCCTTAAGCCAGAGCGCCAGAGCAAGGCTCTAACGCTGTTCAATTCTGTGAAGGCTGAAAAAGGTGAGAAAACTGCAGGAAAAAACTCTGAAGCTAGTAAAAGTTAGTTCATGAGGTTTAAGGAAGGAAGCCATCTCCATGACGTAAAAGTGCAAGGTGAGGAAGCAAGTGCTGACGTAGAAGCTGCAGCAAGTTCCCCAGAAGATCGAGCTGAGATCAGTGATGAAACTACACACAGTGAACAACGGATTTCCAATGTAGAAAAATATCTTTCCATTGGAAGAAGATGCCATCTAGGAATTTTATAGCTAGAAAAGATAAATCAGTGTCTGACTTCAAAGGACAGGCTGACTCTCTTGTGAGGGGCTAAAATAACTGGTGACTTTAAGTTGAAGCCAATGCCCATTTACCATTCCGAAAATCCTAGGGCCCTTAAGAATGATGCTAACTCTATTCTGCATGTACTCTAGAAATGGAACAGCAAAGCCTGAATGACAGCATTTCTGTATACAGGATGGCTCACTGAACATTTGAACTTCACTGTTGAGACTTACAGAAAAAAAATATATTCTTTTCAAAATATCCCTGCTTATTGACAATGCACCTGGTCACCCAAGAGCTCTGATGGAGATGTACAGGCGATGAACGTTGTTTCCATACTTGCTAACACACATTCAGTCTGTAGCCCAGGGATCAAGGGGTGATTTTGACTTTCGAGTATGATTATTTTGGAAATAAATTTTGCAAGTCTACAGCTGTTATAGATAGTAATTCCTCTAATTGATCTGGGCAAAATAAATGGAAAACCTTCTGGAAAGGATTCATCATTCTAGATGCTATTAAGAACATGATTCACGGGAGGAGATCAAGATGTCAGCATTAACAGGAGTTTGGAAAAAGTTGACTGGATGATTTTGAAGGGCTCAAGGCTTCAGTGAAGGAAGAAGCTGCAAATGTGATGGAAACAGCAAGAGAACTAGAATTCCAAGTGAAGCCTGAAGACATGAATGAATTGCTGCAGTCTCTTAATAAAACTTGGATGGGCAAGGGGTGGCTTCTTGTCGATGGGCAAAGAAAGTGGTTTCTTGAGATGAAATCTATTTCTAGTGAAGATGCTGTGAACATTGTTGAAATGAAAACAAAGATTTTGTTAAATTTATTTGATGATAAATGTAATAGATAAATGTGTTTGATAAAGTGGTGGGATTTGAGAAGATTGACTCCAATTTGGAAAGACGTTTTACTGTGGTTAAACTACTATCAAACAGCATGTCAAGCTACAAAGATACCTTTTATAAAAGAAAGAGTCAATCAATCAATGCAGCAAACTTCATTCTTGTCCTGTTTTTTGCCACTTCCAACCCAACGTTCAACAGTTACTATCCTGATCAGTCAGCAACCATCAACATCAAGGAAAGACCCTCCACCAGCAGAAAGATTAGGACTCACTGAAGACTCAGATGATAGTTAGCATTCATAAGCAGTGAAATATGTTTTAAATACAGTATGTACTTTTTAAAGAAATAATGCTATTGCACACTTAATAGACTATGATATAGTGTAAACAGAGCATTTATATGCACTGGGACACCAAAAAATTTGTGTGACTCATTTTATTGCAATGTTCCCTTTGTTGAAGTGGTCTGGAATGAACCTGAAAATATTTCCAAGATTTGCCTGTATACGAAATTCAATATGTACTTAAACCTATTTTGGGAGTTTTCTATTTTATTCCACTGTTTTGTCTGTTTATCCATGTTTCAGAACCACACTGTTAATTATAGGATTTTTGGATGTATCCATACCCAATAGGGCCCATCTTCCATATGGCTGCTCTTTTCTTTTATCCCTTAGATTTTATTATTTTATATATTTTTTTAATACAAACACGTGCATCAAATTTTCTAGCCCCCTAAGAAAGCACATTCATATTTTTACTGGAATACTATTTTACTAGTGAGTATTGCATGTTTATGACATTGAGTCATCTTATCTAAGAACAACTGATATCTTATTTGCTCAAGTCTTCCTTTGTGTCCTTCAGGATGTTTTAAAGTATCTCTGATGTAGATTTTGCATAGATATTTTTAAACTTATTACTAATTATTATATCCTCTGCTGTTTTCATAAATGCAGTTTCTCTGCCATTAATCCCCTATTTTTCATTGTTTGTGCATATGAAAAATATTGATTGCTGTGAATTAATAAGATTTCCTGATACGTCTTTGAATTTGATTACTGTTTTAGTGAGTCCCATCTTTGTCTAGCTTTTCAGATACACTCATATCATCAGTAGAGAGAGCTCATCTTAGTTATATTTTTTCAATTATTTTATGTCTCATTGTTATGACACATTAAGTTGTAGTGTTTTCAGCAATACATCCAGTATAATTTGAATTAGCAACAGAGATAATGATTACAGTTTTCTGTTCTGAAATTATGTTTCTAGTATGTCAAGGACTACGTTAAGGGGATATCTGCCAATTCTTACTTCTTTGGGTGTTTTTTAAAATTTTCGGTCTGGAATTGAGTTTTGATAAAAGTTTTTTAATGTTTAAAATAACATGTAAGGTTTTTCTCCTTACATCTGTTATATAACAGATCTAATAAACATAATGTAGTAAAATGTAATGATGTATTTTGTGAATGAGTTTTCTAATATTAAACCTATGTTGTATTCCAGGAATGAATCCTATTTGCACACGGTGTATTATTGTTTCCTTTTTGCAGGTTTAGAAATTACTGTTATACTATCTTCATAAAAGTATTTGTTAAGCTTTTCTTTATATGTATGTTCTATAGTGAGTTTTGTGCCATAGAATCACCTATTAATAATTTTATGAAGGTTGGAACAATTCCCCTATGGAACTACCTGAGTGCTCCTTCTCTACTTCTTCTGCAATTCCTCTATTTAAGTTGTCTTTCTCTAATGGTCAGTTTTGGTAATTAGGTTTTTTCTGTAGAAAATTATCCACTTTGTCTAGTGTTTAAAGTTTATTTGCAAGAAAGATTTTCAAGTAATCTTATTATTTTTTCTGTTATGTTTCTCCTTGGACATTTCTTAGTAATTAAACTTGTGATTTCTCCCTTTTATTATTAAATTAGCCAATAGGTTATGTGACTTTTTATTTCAATAAAAAGAATACGAATTATTAAACCAACTTTTTCTATTTTCTATTTTAGTAATTTCTGCTTTTATTTTTGTTATTTCCTTTTGATATTTTTACTATTTTCCTAGTTTTCTGAGTTGGAAATTTAATCTGCTTTTAAATTTTTTTTAAATTTGCACTGATATGAGTTTTTAAAGCTATGACTTTTCCCATGATCACTGCTTTAAGTATTTTCCACATGTCTGATTTCCAGTATTTTACCATTATTTTTCATAAGTTCTGTACTAGTGTTTGTATTTCTCCTTTTACTCAAGACCTACTTTAGAAAGCTTATTTTTAAATTTCCAAGTGGATGGCCTTTTAATTTGACATTGCTTTTTACTGTTATTGCATTATGAGAGTATTATTTGTAACATTTGTTTATGTAACTTAATTGTGTTTTCTTTGTGACGATATTTTTGTTCCGGTGATCTACCTGAGAGTCGTGTTAAAATCTCCTATTTGCATTATTTCCCCTTGCATCTCCCTTGTTACTTTTCATAAAGTGGATGCTAAATTATTTGGTACATATGAATTTATATTTGCAATATCTTCCATGTGCATTGTATCTTTCAGTACTAAAAGATGCCCTTGCCACATAATGCTTTTTAGCTTGGATAATATTTTGATTAGCATTAGGACTGCAACCCCTGCATTCCTATTGTTTCCATATAATTGGTATATATTTGCCCATATCTTTATTCTATTGTTTCTGAATTACTTTACTATAAATGTGTATGTATGCATGTATGCAAAATCATACATATGTATGTGTGTAAAATCATGTATTTATATATAAATCATAAATATATATAGCATGCACACACACATATTTATGTCTACGATTACTCAGCTAGATTGAAAGTCATTTTTAATAGATGTTTGAAGCTCATTTACATTTATTGATGTGGCTGATATATGTTGCCTCAACTTTGTCATAGTATTTTAATATTATGATGTATATTATGTTATTGTTGTTATATTCTTTCTGTGTGTAAAATGCTTATTTTCCCTTTGTGCTTCACATTTATTTTGGTATTTAGGAAAGTTTGAATTTTTAGTTGCATTGTTACGTTTGTACTCATACCTTCTTTAAAATCTTCATCTCTTGTGTTTGTTTTTCAACTGTTTTCAACACTCTGGCTTGCTAGATCTGCATGGTATTTGTTGACTTTGAACTATTACCTAAATAACAAAAGTTTATTCTACTTTCCTGTTTGCCTTTCTTTCTGCAGTTTTTAGTTGTTGCATTGTCTACTTTGTCAGGTCATTTGTATATTATTTCATGATTTTCTCCATCTTCGTATTAGTCCTATTTGAAATGTTAGTTATATGAGTTTCTTGCTACGGGTTTTTCTGAAGTTTCTGCAGTTCACTTTTAGGTGGATGACGTTTATCAACTGCTGAAGAAGGGCTTGGGTTTTTGATAGCCCCTATATTTTGTGTGATTAACATCATTTTTCTGTAGCCTTCATACTTATATAGATGGTTACATGGATGGTTGATTATAAAATCTTTGTTCCACTCTTCCTTTTCCCTTGATTCCTTGATTTTCTTGAAATTACTGCACCGTCATCACTATTATTACTGTTACTATTTTGTTTGTTAACTACTTTTGAGAATTCTGAGGTCAAACTAATTCTCTTGCTCTTGGAAGGTGTTTGATCTCTCTTCCTTGAAGCCCTGCAGACATTTTTTTCTTAAAATCTGATTGGTTTTCAAAATGCAAAAGTTTTAGTTGTATTTCTTTTTTGATAGTTTCAACTCATATTTTAGATTCGGGGGTACATGTGCAGATTTATGACAAGGGTGCATGACATGATACTGAGGTTTAGGGTGTGGATCCCCTCACCCAAGTAGTGAGCATAGTTCCTCATAGGTGGTTTTCAATCCTCCTCTCCCTCCACCCTTCTCTGGTGGTCCGCAATGTCTACTGTTGCTCTTTTATGTCCATGAGTACCCAACATTTAGCTCCCAGTTATAAGTGAGAATGTGGTATTTGGTTTTACGTTCCTGTGTTAACTCACTTAGGATTACAGACTCCAGCTGCAGCCATGTTGCTGCAAGGGCCATGATTTCATTACTTTTTATTGCTGCACAGTATTTCATGGTGTATATGTACCACACTTTCCTTATCTAATCCACCGTTTATGAGCAACTAGGTTAACTTCATGTATTTGCTAGTGTGAATAACACTGCAACAAACATACAAGTGTATGCGTTTTTCTGGTGGAATTATTTATTTTTCTTTGGGTATATGCCCAAAGAAAATGGGATTGCTAGCCAGAGCAATCAGGCAAGAGAAAGAAATAAAAGGCAAACAAATAGGAAGAGAGGAAGTCAAACCATCTCTCTTTGCTGACAATATGATTCTATACCTAGAAAACCCAAAAGACTTAGCCAAGTTCCCTAAAACTGATAAATGACTTCAATAAAGTTTTAGGATACAAAATCAAGGTACAAAAATTAGTAGCATTTCTATATACCAATAATATTCTAGGTGAGAGTGAAATCAAAAAAGCAATCTCATTTACAATGGCCACACAAAGGAGAAATACCTAGTAATATAGCTAACCAAGGAGGTGAAAGATCTCTTTAAGACACTGCTGAAATAAATCAGAGATAACACAAATATCAATCTGTGTCATGGAAAAACATTCCATGTTCATGTATTGGAATAATCGATATTGTTAAAATGGCCTTACTGCCCAAAGGAATGTACAGATTCAACACTATTCCTATCAAACTACCAATGTCATTTTTCCATGGAATCAGAAAAAAACTATTTTAAAATTCACAGGGAACCAAAAAGAGCCCAAATAGCCAAGGCAATCCTAAATAAAAAGAACAAAACAAGAAGCATCACATTAACCAACTTCAAACTATACTATAAAGCTACAGTAACCAAAACAGCATGGTACTGATACAAAAAGAGACACATAGACCAATGCAACACAATACAAGAACCCATAAACAAATCCACACACCTACAACCACCTGATCTTCAACAAAACTGACAAAAAATAAGCAATGGGGAAGGACTTCCTAGTCAATAAATGATGCTGGGATTGCTGGCTAGCCTCATGTGGAAGTATGAAACCGGACCCCTTCCTTAAACTATATACAAAAATTAACTCAAGATGGATTAAAGTTTAAATGTAGGATCTTAAACTATTAAAATCCTAGAAGAAAACCTAGGAAATATCCTTCTTGACACTGGCTTTGGCAAATAATTTATGGCTAAGTCCCCAAAAGCAATTGCAACAAAAGAAAAAATTGGCAAGTGGGACCTACGTAAACTAAAGAGCTTCTGCACAGCAAAATCAACTATCAGCAGAGTAAACAGACAACCTACAGAATGGGGGAAAATATTCACAAATTATGTATCTGAAAAAGTCTAATATCCAGAATTTATAAGGAACTCAAATCAAAATCTAATTGTTTTAATAGGATACATCACTGAGAAAATCATTCTGGGTTATTTATGCCGGATATCTGGAAGATTCTTTCAATGTGTCGACTTATCTTTTATTTATTTCTACAATGTTCTCTTCCACTAGAGTTGTGTGAATTAATTCTGTTCCATTGTTTCATTTCACTTCTTTAGTAGCTCCTGTTGCCCATTTCAACCCCTTTCTTTCTGACAGTTTTTTTAGCCTCATTTTTATTCTCTTGGTTGTTCTTTCCTTTCTCCAATATTTTTTATTGAATTTTTATTTAAACTTATTCTTTCTTATAACCTTGTGACTTAGTCATCATTTTTAGATGCTTTTGTATTTTCTTTTATTTCCCAAGTTTGATCAACATTTCTTTCCTTTTTTTACTTAATTATTTTTGTTTTTAATTATTGAAGTGGATACTGCATTTAAAAATTATTGCAGAATGTTTATCAAGGACATTTGATTAAGTCTCGAGTACTTGAATAACACCTTTTTTTTTTTAATAAAGAAGGAATTGAGAGAGAAAACTGTAACCACCTGAAATGATTTTTATTTACTGTTTTCTTCCAATAGTAAGTTTGCAAGTAAGGTTTGTTTATACATATGCATTTTGAGTTCAACGTTTTTGTTCGTAGTGGTTTAAGCCTCCTAGTCCAAAAAGCCCTTTTCTCTGGTGTAGCAAACTGTGGCTTGGAGGGGAGAAGTGAGGAGAAATGGTTTGTCCTATAGTTTGTCCTTTGTCTTGCAGGATCCCCAAGATTCTCTCCAGCCCCTGCTTCTTATTTGCAGCAAGTCTCTAGAGGGGCTGCTCCTTCCTCATCTACCGTCTTCTCTCCCCAGTGCCTTGCTTTCCAAAGGCACGACTTTGAGCCTTGTGTATGCCCAAGCCCCTTCCCAGGTGCTCTGATCTATCAGGATCCTTTCTTGGTAATTTATTTCTCTAGCTTCTTGGGGTGACTTTAAGTCAATCTTTGGGCTTTTATTTCCTTTTCTTTCTTCTGGGCAGCTTTTCATTATTCCCTAACTCTCTGAAAAGTCTTGCCATGAGAGCTCAAGAAAAAACTATTCATGTAGACACTTTCTACTACAGGTAACTAAATAAAGGACTGTGATAGTCCCTTTCTTCTAGCCACACTGTGTGGTTCCATTTGTTTTTCTTCTAATTGCTCAGTTATTTTGACATGCAGGGTTAGGTAGACACCATTGCCTTGGATACTCTAATGTCCTTTGAAATTTTTCTGAATCCAGTTGTTACTTTAAAACTTGTATTGGCAGTTCTAGTTGTGTCTTCCTTGGGACAGTAAAATTTATCAAGGGAAAATTAAGAAAAACTAAAAAGGATAATACTTTAAGAAGAGTTATCTCATTTGGCATTATGGTCACCAGTACATAAGTTATGTGAATATTTTTATTATCTTAATAGAATCTGTAATTTAACTCAAGTGAAGGTAAGAAAAATAAGTTTTATGACATGAACACATAACAATTTATGAACTATAAATGTCTTTATCATATTATTTTCCAAAGATCTACAGATACACAAGCAGCCCCAATGATAATTAAACAAAACTGCCTTTTATGTCATGCCTACTTTCATCTTTATAAAAATTATAACTTTATCCATAGTTGTATTCTGTTTCTATAAAATATATTTTCTAAGTTATAAGCATAGAGCATATTTATTGGACATATAAAATTCTTAGACATGCGGACTATCTTGCTGGCACTCCACTCAGGTAGAAGAGGATGTGCGCTCACACAGCCACAACAATCAGTGTCCGAACCAGGATGCTTCTGGGAATTAGATGAAGTGTTAGCAACGATTATGCTGCAGTTAGGTAGACTGGAACCATGACTCCCCCTAACTGACCAAACTCCCAGGCTTATCTCTTATCAGTACACCTTCATTTTGTCCACATTTCAGTCACATGACATTTCCTTTCCCATTTCTCTTGGCATAAGTTCTTCCCTCTTCTCTGAATAAATTTATACACTCTTTGGCATGGATATTTCATATTCATGCCCTGGTCTCATGTTACGTGTTGCTTTCTAAATGCAGTCCTTCACTTTTTCATCATATCCATTATATTCTACCCATTTATATAATTTGTACTGGAGTTTAACGCCCTCCTCTTCTTCTGGGCTGTAAAGGCAATGAGGATGGAACTGCATCTGTGGATCTCACCACTGTCACCCCACCATCTAGAATGTGGTAACGGGTTAGTCCACACTTACGGAATCAATGGATAAATGAATGGATGCCCCTTACTAGCTCCTGGGAAATTGATCTGGGAAACATAATTTAATCTCTTTTAGATTCCGTTTCCTCGTCTGAAAGAGGAAAAAAGTACAACGCTCACAAAGCTGTGTCAGGATTAGGCAAAATAAGGCAAAATGATCAATAGTGCTGGTGCACAGAGCTCAGAGAGCTCAGAAATATCCTGTATGGTTGTAACGGACTGTTCCATTTTAAGCTGAGATCTCCTTTATTCACTGTGCATATTTCAATCAACTTTGATTTGAGATGGAAAGTGCACAGTGACATCAGTCTTGCAAACTGGTGTACATCCTGGCTGAATCCAATCCAATCAGACCTGAAACCAGGGCGTCTGGGCCACGCGCAGGAGTTCACATTGTTTTCTGAGCTACAACTCCCAGAAACCAAAATGTGCCCATTCGAATATGAAGACCGGGCTCCTCCCTCCCACGCTGTGCATCTCCGGTGGATCCCGGTTCTGGCGCCAGGGTTACCCACCGGGCTCCTCCCTCCCCCGCCCTCCACGCTGCCACCTGGGCCTGCTGTGCCCCAGGAGCTGTTCTGCCCGCCGGGCACTCTGCATTCCCAGTGTCCAATGTGGCACTGATCTTCTCTTGCCAATGTTGATTTTAACTCCTGGGGAAGGCCCTGGGTGACTGGGCCACTGTCTGGCAGAACTTCAAACTGCTTGATGTTTCCACTTTTCTTCCACTTTTATTTCTGGAGATTTGCTGAGCTGCTCTAGTCCTTCCTTCATGCACTTAGGGCTAACGTGATGGGGATGGGTAAGAATCTCGCCCTGCTTCCTTCTAAGACCTGGCATCTGCCTGCCCCCAGCCTCTGCCTTCACTCCACTGTGGAACACTTCGGCTGTCAGGCGTCATTTCAAAACATACAAAAAAATGATTTCATGCCTTAAAGTTTTTGTTTTATATGTGTTCATTAGAATAACCACTTTGCAGCTTTTTGTTGTCATTATTGTTGAATATTCATAAGAGTCTGCCTACTTACTGGATAATTATATTACATTAATATGGTATGAATAAATAAAAGCAGTAATTATGCTTTTATCCTGTTCTGTTTTGCAATTTACAGTTTACTTGTTTCAAGAATAAAAGGAAATTGCCACATTTGAAACAATGTTATTTTATTGCTAAACTAGGAAGAACACAAGAAGCCCACCCAGGGTGACAGGTTAAAATATATTTTATTTCTCCCGTTCCTTGTTTAGACGGAGACTTACATCTTGGTATCACATTGCTGACTCATACGTAGACAAAACTAGGATTTTTTTTTTAAGGATAAAAGAAGCATCTCTTAATCAGAAGATGACATTTTCTCCTGGCTATCTTTGATTAATAGCAATAATAAAGGATGGAGACATTTTAACGTGGTTGAAGCCAATCATATTTCAACTTCGAAATCTAAAGATATGTGTCACTGTTTTCAGAGAGGTTGCTTTCCTCTGTCTCTGTCTAGGAAGCACAGACTCCCTCTGAGAAGAACCACAATGCGCCACGACTAGAGTTGGTTCAGCATCCTTGTCCCAGAGTGACGCCATCTACCAAGGATAGACATGGATATAAAAGGGCTCAGAATAAATTCGTATTGATCTTTTGGGCTTACAGTAGGTGTTCAATGAATACTCATTGAATGAATCTAAAAGCTTGTTTAGATTTTGATTTTAAAAGTTTCCACTACTTGGCCGGGCACAGTGGCTCATACTTGTAATCCTAGCACTTTGGGAGGCCAAGGCAAGCGGATCATGAGGTCAGGAGTTCGAGACCAGCCTGGCCAACACAGTGAAACCCCGTCTGTACTAAAAATACAACAATTGGCTGGGCATGGTGGTGGGTGCCTATAATCCCAGCTACTTGGGAGGCTGAGGCGGGAGAATCTCTTGAACCTGGGAGGCGGAGATTGCGGTGAGCTGAGATCACACCTTTGCACTCCAGCCTGGGTGACAGAGCTAGACTCTGTCTCAAGCAAACCAAAATGAAACAAAACAAAACAAAACAAACAAATGAAGTTTCCACTGCTTTAGGTGAGGCCCTTATCAGCATTGAAGCATATGGCATTAAAATATCTTGAGTTTGATACGAAGAGGAGAACAGACAACGGGGCCTAATGGCGGGTGGAGGGTGGGAGGAGGGTGAGGATCCAAAAACTACCAATCAGGGACTATGCTTATTGGGATTTGGTCATGAAATAATGTATATACCAAACCCCCAGGACATGCAATTTACATATATCGCAAACCTGCAACCTAAAATAAAAGTTCAAAAAATATACCATGACTTTGAAAACATAGTCTGAAAATTAATTGAAGCTATTATATGCTTGGTTATATTTTAAATATTAAAAAATTAATGTGAATGAATTATTATATAATTTGTTTAAAGTTCATTCGTTTTTCAGATATAGTGTTAACTGCTTTTGTATGTAGCTAAACAATAAAGAAAATACACAAGATAATTTTAATCAGATAGAAAAGAAACGTTCCACTTAAGCCACAGGAAAAATGAAACTCCACCCCAGTTCCTCATTGTTTTCTGTGATGTTTGGGTTCATTGTGTGTGAAATTCCAGTCAACATATGGGAAAAGACTGCCTAAATCATAAGTAAAATAATACTTGGAGGCTGGACTCAAAGCATACTTCCAAGTGGCTCAATGTCAATATGAAAGAACATAACAGGTGGTGTTTCCCTTAGGAAAATCTTGGGTTCAATGCTATTTAAGCACTTTCATCAATTTTCTGAATGATAGGATGGGAAGTGTGTTCATTAAGTGTACAAAGAAACCAAGCTGGAAGGAGCAGATAACACCATAGAGAATAGGAACAGATTTAATCATGACCATGAAATCTAACTAAATGGTCAGAGGAGGTACAAGGGTCAGCCCAGGGAGTGCAGGGATTCTACAAGCATGTGTGTGGGGAGCTGCCTAGGAGACGTTCACGGCTGCGGTTTCACCCTGGGTGCACATTATGTTCACCTGGGGAGCTTTGCAAACACACCGAAGCCCAGGCCACAGCACATGCAGCAGCCAGGTGCTCGAGGGGCTGTCCAGGTGGCCTTCAGGTGATTCCCACCAGCATCTCAGCTCGCAAGGCCCTGTTGTAGGAACGGAAGTCGATGTGGTCGCAATCTGACGGAAGAAGGCCTACACTCTATGCTGAAAAGGATGCAACAAAGTCGTTTGGAAATTTAAAAACAAAAAACATCAGTGTAGGAAGCTTGTGAATTATTTTTTTAAAATCACATGAGACGCATTATCCAGTCCAAATGGTAATTACTTATATTATCCCAACAGCCACAGTTATAGTTTTAAAAACTTGACATCGGTCTCAGTCTCTTGTTTTCATGTCATCAGTTTAGTTTTTACGGTTGTCGTTACTACTGTCATTATTCTGTTTTTGCCGGGGAGGGGGAGGAGGTGACTGTCTTGCCCTGTTTGCCACCTGCCCGAAGGAACGGAAAGAAGCAGCTTTCACAGCCACTTGGCTGTACCGTCAGGCAGAATTTGCCTGTCACTGGAGACGTACCTGCAACATCTTCGGCTGCCCAGCTTTTCAGATGGTCCGTGCAACCCCTCTGAAGAGGTGACACACCAGGACTTAAGCAGTTGAAAGGGATTCTGTAGAGAGCAGCAGAAACGATTAAAGACTCGGAAAATAGGACCTATGAGGAAGATTAAAGGATCTGTGATTATTTAGCCTGGAGAAGAGAAGCTGACCTAATAACCATCTTCAGGATGCTGAAGGGTTATTATGTGGAGGGTGGTGACCAGCTGTTCCTCTCTACACTGACGATAGGAAAAGAGGAAATGGGCTTAGGTTTCAATAGGGAGGGTTTAGGTGAGCCCAGAGCTTCCTCCACCAGACCAGGCACTGAGTTAAGATGCGCAGTTGCTGGGGGAGTGGGTGGGGTGGGGGGGTGGGAGGCAGTGTCCGCTCGGAGAGGTGCCCGTCCACAGGGGTGACGTGGCGTGGTCCCAGGCAGGGGCACAGGCTAGAGAAGCTTGAGCATCCGTACCCTATGCCCACAGTGTGTAATGGTCCCAGTGCCACGCTCCCATTTCCATTGGTTATCTGCGCAGTGCCTTGAAGAGTCCTGTAAACGCTTGTCTGTGTGAAGGTCAAGCATTCTAAAGGGCGGCTCTGCGGAGGGTGTGCACTCACTGGACGTGACGAGCCAGCCAGCTGCTGTTTCTTCTGTCTTTATTTTCATAGATTATTGCAGTCGCATCATCAAAGGAACTGCAATGCTGTTCTGAAGGAAATAAAAATTAGAATCAATTCTAGCTTTGAGTTCAAATTATTTTCTATTGGTTTCATCTTTGATGATTTTTTTAAAAAAATGTGTTCATTGGTATTTTTGTTCAATAGGGAGAAAGTCAAGAGAAAGGTGCTATTTTTGCCATTTTGAATTTCTATAATCAAACCCATTTCTAATACATAACTCTTATGTGGGTCTTGCATAAGCCTCAGGCACACATAATTTGGGAATTATTCCTGGTTCCAGTCAAAGCTTGCCTCCTTTAAACCATCACAAAATGGAAATTACTGGTCTGTTCTGTTATAAATGAGATACAGGCTTCTTTTTGTTTGTTTTTTTTTTTTTTTGAGTATACAAACATTCCTCTTTTAATAACTGACAGAATAATCAGAGAAAACAAATCAGTAAGGATTCAGAAGTTGTGAGTGACACTATGAACCTCCTTCACAGAACCAAAATTTATGGAACTCTTTGCGTTTTCTTTTTTTTTAATTATTATTTTTATTTTTTTATTTTTTTATTTTTTATTTTTTTATTATTATACTTTAAGTTCTAGGGTACATGTGCATAACGTGCAGGTTCTTCTTAAGATACATTTTTTGTGGGGTGGGGAGTTATTGGCTATCAGTCTCATGGTTTTTTTTGTGCCTTCACCACTCATGACAATGTTTGTAATAAATTCGTTATGGCCACAGAATAAAAATATTATCTTTGATTTCCCAGTGAGATACTTACAATATAGCAAAAGTGAGGCCAGTGAAATATTAACCAAATCCTTTTATTTTTCTTTCTTTTTGTGTGGGGAAGGCTCTAATTAAACATCATTGCTGTCATCAGATAGTTTCAAAATCTGAATTTATTTTATAAGGTGCATCTCCTCCCAAATGCAATATTCCAGCCATATGAGAATACTTAATATTCCTTGGCTACACCGTGGCTCTCCTCTTTTTGCACATCGTGGTTCTTCACCCTTCCGCCTTCCAGGGAACCCCTTCTATCCCCACGTGGACCCCACTCATGTTTGTCCTTTAATTATCTGGGAAGTCAATATTTCATTATAGTACTACACATGGTGTATTGTAATTTCCTATGTACTCACATGTTTCTCCCATAGAACCATAAACTCCTGAGAACATGTTCCCTCACAATTGCATTATCATTGTCTAAATGTGTGTATTACTCAGACACTCAAGCAATGGGTGGTGGATTGTAGAGGGTGGAGGGCTGGGTGGAGGGGTGTTTGGAGGAAGGAAGGATGAGTGGAGGTGGATGGTCAGTTCTTGGCTGGAAAAATGGGCACAGAGAGGGGTGTGGGGAGGTGGAGGATGGGGATGGATGTTTGGGGGTAGAAGGGTGGATGGAGGAGGAGTGTGAAGAGGTGGAGGCTGGGCAGGTGGATGGAGGACGGGCGGGCAGATGAACAGAGCTACACTGTGTGGGGAGATCTGTCTGGGTCAAGTATTGTATCACGAACACTGGTCTTATTAACACCCTAGAGTAAGTCATTTACTGAAAGACATTATGCTGTTTTACAAGAATCAATTTCATTATATTGCCATTGTTGAACTTCCTTAATTTTGGAATCCTGTTCAGTCTATTTTAAAGGAAAATGTATTTTTAAATCATGTAGACTTTTCCATCTGCCACACAAATACTGATATACAATTCTTATTTATTTTGGTGCTTTAAGTGGCAGCGAGTGCCACCTGCGCGAAGAAGCCACACCTTGTCCGCTGACGGTGGCCAGGAGCCTAGTGGTCGGCAGACCACACTCATCGCAAGGCTATGCCTTGAATGTTGACACCCGTCAGTAATTTCAATTTCTGTCAGGTTTAGGGAGGAGGGGACTCTGGGATGCCTCTGATTTTTTTTTTTTTCCTTTGTAAGCAGAAGTCAAAGTGTTTTACAAATCATCAGGAAAACATGATGTATTCACATCATGCTTTTTCTTTAAGAATGGGCAGAGGGGAACTATTTTTATGCTCAAGACAGATTTTTAGAAAGAAACCTGCTTTATAAATCTGACCAAAAGAATCAAAACCGTTCTCCTCTTTCAGGATTAAAAGTCGATACACTCCCTACAAGCACACAAAAGCGTGATCCCTTCAGTCAGAATTTTATTAACAGTTCTTTGTTTTTCCCTCTACTTTTCTCTAAACCTCGAAACAGAGAACCAGCTTTTCTTTTTGGTGGAGAACACCGGTAGGTAGACATATCCCTCTGAATTTCACCAAACCACTGAATGTAGCTACTCCTTTGGATATGGAGAAGGGATGGTTTGCTTTTGTTAAAGCAGTCTCCCATTAAATAAATAGTAGTGAATGATGCTCCAGAAACTATTTTAAAACAATCCCAGTGTGTAAATAGTAATAGTATTTTAAAGACACATATCTAACACCGGATAAAAACTGCAAGTTGCTGAAGAACGCACCGAAGTAGTCAGGGTTCTCCAGAGGGACAGAACTACTAGGATTTATGCACGTGGGAAAGGGAGTGTCTTAGGAAGAAATGACTCAGATGATCACAAAACCTTCTGCAAGCTGGGGAAGAGAGAAGCCAGCAGCGGCTCAGTCTGAGTTCAAAAGCCTCAGAAGCAGGGAAGCTTACAGCATAGCCTCCAGCCTGGAGTCAAAGGCCCGAGAGCCCGCAGAAAAGCCACTGGTGCAAGTCCCAAAGTCCAAAGGTCGAAGCACCTGGAGTCTGATGTCCAAAGGCAGGAGGAGCAGAAGCGAGCCTCTGACACAGAGAGAAGAAAGAAGGAAGCCAGGAGATTCAGCAAACTGCTCATCCCACCCTCTCCCGCCTGCTGTGTTCTAGCCGCGCTGGCACTCAATTGGATGGTGCCACCCACATTGAAGGTGGGCCTTTCCCTCCAGTCCACTGACCCAAATGTCCATGTCCTCTGGCAACACCCTGCCAGACACACAGAGAAACAATACTCCACCAGCCACCTAGGCATCCTTCAGTCCCGTCAGACACACTCAGAAACGATTCTTTATCAGCCATGTGGGCATCCTTCAGTCTATCAGACACACCCAGAGACAATTCTTTACCAGCCACCTAGGCATCCTTCAGTCTCGTCAGACACACCCAGAAACGATACCTTACCAACCATCTAGGCATCCTTCAGTCCCATCAAGGTGACACCTAATACTAACGATCACACCCACTATGCATGTTTCTGCGCAACAGAGTGCACTGTTTCTGTTGTATTCAATTTACGCTACCCAGATAACCACAGACTATAATTAATGTCATTAAATGCTCAAATGCCCTTGATGAAAACAATAGAATAACATGCAAAGTTATTTTAAATAATTCACTGGAGATTAAAATAACTGTAAACAAAGATTCTTGGGTTCTCAGGATGGAACACATTTCTGGTTCGCCTAAAATACTTAACACACTAAACAGCAGAATGTATGGAAGACGTTGGTTCTCTGGAAAGCAGGCATTTGGGATTTTACTTCAAGACATTGAGGATATTTGAATCTGGGTAACTGAAGACAATAGTAAAAGATTTTTTGAAGATTTTGAAAATGGATATATATTCACTAATCGACTCTAAGGACAGGGAGAATAATCTATGTATATATGTATTTATTTATTTCTGAGGTGGAGCCTCGCTCTTGTCACCCAGGCTGGAGTGCAATGGCGCGATCTCAGCTCACTGAAACCTCTGCCTGTCAGGTTCAAGCAATTCTCCTACCTCAGCCTCCCAAGTAGCTGGGATTACAGGCCCCCACCACCATGCCCATCTAATTTTGTTTTTTGTATTTTTAGTAGAGATGAAGTTTCACCGTGTTGGCCAGGCTGGTCTTGAACTCCTGAACTCAGGTGATCTGTCCACCTCAGCCTCCCAAAGTGCTGGGATTACAGGCATGAGCCACTGTGCCCAGGAGATGTATTTGAAATAAAAGTTCCTATGAGGCTTTTAAAATCTCAGGTGAGAAGAGCTGTGCGTCTGTCTTCCCCAGCCGAGCCCTCTGCTTGTGGGATATACCCCCTTTATCCTCCCTGGCACTTGGTTCTGACAGTCATCTCCCTTGTCCGGCCTCAGCCGATTCACCCCCTCAGCCTCCTGAGCCGAGCACTGGGCACTTATATGATCTCAGCCAGGATGGCACCTGTCACCCGCTCCTCTCCTTCTTATTGAAGTAAAGCTCCTTGAAGGTCTAGCCACGCCTGTGGTTGTCAAACTTCAGCGTGAGCACTTGCATTTCTGACAAGCTCCCGATGCTGACGCTGCTGGAATGGGACCCCGTTCAGAACCAGGGGGCCGCGCTCTCCTCCGACCTCACTCCTTTCCCCACGCTCTCTTTACAGCCTAAATGGTTCTGTGCAAGTTCCGCTTCACGTTCCACCACGTCCGCTTCCATCAAGTACAGCAATGACTTCCTACCTGACATTCAGTCCAGGCCTTTTTTTCTGCCCTGGATTCACTAGACCTCTCTGTGGCATAGGAGACCACTTGCCCATTACCCCTGAACTGAGAGGGTTTTGCCTCCATTCTCCTTCGGGCCCATCTGCAAGGAGTCTCTAACACAGTGTCCACCTCCCGCTCCGTCCAGGAATCACAGGGTCCTGACACGCTCTCGGCTTTTCCTTCTCTTTGGTCTGGGCGTCTGGGCCTCTCTGTGAAACCACAGCTGAGTTTCAGGCAGCAATACGGCTGCAGTCAGTGCAGCTGATCCACCAAATTGGCTGCATTGGTGGTGCAGCCAAATCCACCACAGTCAGAAGGGACTTTGATGGCTCAGTGAGGTCTTGAAGAATCCCAGCCGTCTTTTGAGACTCCACTTATCCCAGGACAGGTTCCCCACTTACTCCTTGGATCCATTGTTTTCAAGAAAAGTCCTTAGCTGTGTCTTTTTTAAATTTCATTTTCTTTGCTCTTGTATCCTTTTTATCCTCTTTCTTTCCTTTATTATTTTTTATGGGATCACTGTCCTTGACTCCTTTTTATAGGAAGGTTGACCTTGACTTGGGGAATGCTGAGATTAAACTTCAAGGTATGTAGGAGATCTTAGAGCTATGTGCAAAAACTCAGAAAACTTGGCTCTTCCTTTAGAAGGAAGCTGAATGCATATTTGGTTACCTGAGTGAGAGTAGAATTGAATGAAGGAGGAACACTTACTGGTAAGTGCAAGTGTGGGAAATTGTGCAATTTGGGGTCACCGAGTGCTTGTGCCACAGTCCTCGCTGGAAGTTTTTTTACTTCTCTCGTCTTCCTATAGAGAATTTCCACAGTGAGGACCGACTTAGAAAATGGAAAGAAGAAGCCAGGCAATGTGCTTTCTGTAATTCCATAACTAGGGAGCAGAATGACCCTTCGGGTCTGAATGCTGAGAGAGTGGCATCTGGGAGAAAGAAGGTGGATCCTGGTGGCCGCAGCCACTGACGCCTGGCGCAGGTGCACAGAGGGGGCTTCCAGCACTCCCATGGCCCTGTCTTGGCCATGGCCCAGTCGTGCCTCTGGCTGCTTTGTTGGTCCAGAGCCTTGTTCCTGTCTTCTGTGGAGCCTGTGATCCACTTAGCACCTTCCAAGGCCCCGCCCTGCTCAATGAGCTGAGGCTTTCCTTGTTCACTACCCCGAGACCCACAGGTCCTCTGTCTGCAATTCTCTGCTTCTTTCCAGGGTTCTGTTTCAGTTCATCCTTTTCAATATTTCATCAGTGAGCCGTAGAAGGTGTTCTACTAAAACAAACAAACTTATCCAACTTGAGGATGACAAAAGCTGGGTGGTGGTAAAGAGGTCTGGAGGAAGATGTTAACAAATGGGAAATTAAATTCCACACAATTATGATAAGTAAAATAAGGAGATAAAATGACTCCTCAAGTAGGTTAAACAAACAAGCCTCTATTAAAATATTGAAAAGGCAACCCAGCGGTACGCTGGTAAATGTTTAACAACTGGTTCTCTACAACTAAAAACAAAAACAAAAACCCAGTTTGTCATGTCTGCTAATTTCCTACTGTGGCTGATTTCAAGCTACCACTGGCTCACAGGACTGCCAGAAATTTGAGACTTGGCTCTGGTGCACGCAGGCCCAGCTCCAGGGAGCTGTGGAACCGCTGTGGAGTGCATCCTGCATGGCTCCAAGGGCTCTGAATGCTTTAATTTATCTTAGTCTCCAGGGGCATGCCACAAGGAGGTCGGCTAGAAAGTGTGGAGCAGGGATGGGAAGCCATAGGCTGGGCTCAGCCGGGATCCCTGGCTGCACTGGACGTGTGGAACAGGAAGGATCAAGGCATCAGATTGCTCTGCAGGGCAACATCGCATCTGAGGTACCATCTCCAAGGGCAATTTGTCTCTGTTTAAAGAGAAGCAGCATAAAATACACGGCATTCCGAGAGTTCTGCAAATGGAGCTCAGAATGTCCATCACCAGTCATGGCTGAAGAAGAAACCAGGAGGAGCTCTGTGGTTGTGTTCACACTGCTGAGGCTAAAAGCATTTGGCCCGGGTTCTGCAAAGATCCTTTATTTTAGATACACAGACAGCAGCATTCTGAGTCATGTTCTGGGATACGGAAGATCCATGTAGAGTTAGTCCAGTTCTTAGCGGCTTTTAGTGACCGCCATGCCCTAAGAATTGGGCTGACTCTACCCTCTTCCACATCACAACCCAATTCCACTCGCTCCTCTCTGTCTTTTCTTCATCGGGATGGGGAGAGGGGATGCAATTACACTCCCAGGAAGGACTATAGAAATGTGACCGTGTATTCATTGAGGAGTCCTATGCAATGTCATCCTGCTAACAGGCTTCTGAGTGACAACATCCCTTCCGCAGCCTTGCTCTCTGTTTTTCTACTTATTTTCATTATGTTTCCCTTTCTTTTCCCCACAGGGTTCTTTACTCACTATTGCCCCTCTTCTTCTGACCTTGTGTTCCTGCATCCTGGCCTTCTGCTCCTCCTCCACCTTCACCTCTTGTTTTCTCAGTTCCTTCCTTCTCAATCCCTTGGTCAACCTCAGCTATCGTTTGTACCCCAACGACTCCCAAACTTCCCTCTAGAATGCAGCGCTTCCTCCCCAGTCCCACAACTATCTCTGAGCCACCCTCTGCATATTTCCCATGCATACCCAAAGCCAACCAGTCCAAGGCTCATCAAAGACCCTTCAGACCCCCATCGAGCTCCTCCTCAGTTCGTGGGGCCACCGTCCCCCAGAGAAGCCCACTCCTGAGTATCACCGTCCCCAGTTCCTTCCAGGCAGTGGCTCCGGGACCCGGAATTTCTGACTACTTTTTATCCCTTAAGCGCTTGCCTGCCTCCACCCCATCCCTGCTGCCCCTGCCCTGAGCACACAGCCGTCCACCTCTGCACCTCTGCATGGATTCCTGCAGGAGTCCACACCCGGGGTCCAGGCTTTTGTTCTGCCGCCCAATCCTACAGGTGTGTTCTCATCAAGGGCACTTGTGTACAAATTCTGTTCAGGATGACCCTTGGCTGGAAGGCCCTTAGCTGAAATTCTGCTCACAACAGCCTTCCTGCGGCATGTCTGCCCATGCCTATGGCTGCCTTCGCCAACACCACAACTGCAGTGACTTTAAACAGGGTAAATCTATTACCTCACAGTCTTGAGGTCAGGAGTCAAATGTGTGTCTCCCTGGGCTAAAATCCAGTTGCTGCAGGACCGTACTTCTTTCTCGAGGCTCCGGGGAGAACCCTGTCCTTGCCTTTTCCACCTTCATTTTCACATGGCCCCTTCCTCCGGCCTTGTAGTCAGCAGTGACCTATCGAGTCTCTGGACTCCCTCTTGAATCTTCTGCATTCCTCTTCCACATCTAAGCGCTCCTGTGATCATACCGGGCCCACATGATGGTCCAGGACAACCCTGGCTTTCAGGTCGGCTGATTGGCAGCCTGATTTCCAGCTGTAGCCTTAGTCCTCCTTTGCCATGAACATGAGAATCTCACAGGTCCCAGGATTAGGGTGAGGGCATCTTTGGGGTTCCATTACTCTGCACACCACTACGGCTTCCAGGATAAGGTGAAACACCCCCAGCCCTAGCATCAGAGGCTCCATCACCTGACCCTCCCCTGCCCTGGCCTGAGCTTCATTCTTAATCAGTGTTACAGGCGGTTTCCCCAACAATCCATTCTCACTCTGACTTCAAGGCTGTTGGAAACACCACTCTGTCTTCCCACATCACCATTGTCCCTCTCCCTGCTCTTCCGGCAGCTGACACCTGCCCATCTCAGGCTCCACAGCCCTTCCTCTGAAAGTGTCAGAGGTGTTTAAACCAGAGCAACTCCATATTGAGTAGGAGCTGGGTAAAATAAGGCTGAGATCGACTGGGCCGCATTCCCAGATGGCTAAGGCATTCTAAGTCACAGGATGAGATGGGAAGTCGGCATCCTTGCTGATAAAGCAGGTTGCAGTAAAGAAGCCAAAACCCACCAAAATCAAGATGGCGATGAGAGTGACCTCTGGCCGTCCTCACTGCTGCACTCACACCAGCACCATGAGAGCTTACAAATGCCACGGCAACGTCAGGAAGTTACCCTAAATGGCCTAAAAAGGGAAGCATGAATAATCCACCCCTTGTTTAGCATGTCTTCAAGAAATGACCCTAAAAATGGACAACCAGGCTGGGTGCGGTGGCTCACGGCTGTAATCCCAGCACTTTGGGAGGCTGAAGTGGGTGGATCACGAGGCCAGGAGATCGAGACCATCCTGGCTAACACGGTGAAACCCTGTCTCTACTAAAAAATACAAAAAAAAATTAGCCAGGAGTGGTGGCGGGTGCCTGTAGTCCCAGCTACTCGGCAGGCTGAGGCAGGAGAATGGCGGGAACCCGGGAGGCGGAGCTTGCAGTGAGCTGAGATCGCGCCACTGCACTCCAGCCTGGGCGACAGAGCGAGACTCCATCAAAAAAAAAAAAAAGGAGGACAACCAGCAGCCCTCACAGCTGTTCCGCCTATGGAGTAGCTGTTCTTTTATTATTTTACTTTCCTAATAAACTGCTTTCACTTTATGAATTCATGTAGAATTCTTTTTTGTGCAAAATCCAAGAATCCTCTCTTCGAGGCAGACATCCCCCTTGGCCTCATGAAAACTGGTCTTTCAGAGACCACCGTGGAAGGAGGGGAATTGGTGACCCTTCCTTGTTTGCTTGTGTCTCCCTGAACAGACCCTTGAAGCCCACATCCAAAGCAAGCATTTTAAACAAATCCAGATTCTGTTGAGAGAAGAAAATGCTTCCTGACGTCAAAAGTGAGTTACCCAAGTGAGGCAGGACATGAAGTGGTTGTCAAAACAATGGACTTTGAGAGGGAAGAGTAGAACCAGACGCGGGGTAAAAAGGAGGGTGACTGACCGCAGGTGGACAGGAAGGTGGGTGGGCGGGCAGTGGCCATGGATGGCCCTGATGCCTGAGCAAGTTGCATCGGGGCTCACACAGGCAGAGCAGAGGAAGCTGAAGAGCCGGCCCAGGCCCAACCCTTGCCCGTGCCACGTGGGAGAGCCAGGCCACACCTGCAGAACCAAGGGACAGGTGAGCACGCAGGTTCCCCGGGGAGGACACATCTTCCCACTGCCCTCTGGGGGTTGCGGGGTGAGGAGTGTCCACCAACTGTGATCTGCCTGCGGCCCATGGATTGTCCACCCAACAGGACCCTTCTGTGCCCCAGGGCTGTTCTGCACACTGTCTGAAGGCTTTGCCGTGAACATGCCTCTCAATGGCCCAGGTCACATATAAGCCCCTGCAGGAGAAAGATGTGGAAATAGAAGCTCCCTGTCCAGTGTCCAAACTTGGGTGGGTTTTGCAGATGGAAGCTGAGTCTGTTTCACCTGCTCAGTAACACAGGCACACGTCCAGGTGTCGGTACCAAGCTCCAGACCAGAGCCAGGGCGTTGGCTGGTGCACAGTTCCCAATGTCATTCCCCTTCGGGTGACGCTGCTTTTTACTGGGGGGTGGGGATTGTCAGTTGGTCCCCTACTGCCTAAGACCCGAGCATTTATTCTGATGTAAAATATAATAGTTAGTTAATCTACAATGGTTAATATGCTCCTGCATAATAGGAATGTGAGTGTAATGGCATACGTTGACCCTTGAAATTACTTTATAACCACAAAACGTGACTAACCTGCCAGCAGTCTGAGCTGGGACGTGTGAATTTTAAGAGATTGTAGTGGTTCCCAGACAGCAACCTCAGGACAGAGCCTGGCAGGCACCTCTGCATGACTTGAAGAGCTTTGAAGACTGCTGGTCACCCTTTGCCACCACCACGGATGGGCTAATCCATTCATTCTGCAGAGAACCATATAGTTAGAGAATCTGGTCACCATTTGCCACCACCACGGACGGGCTAATCCATTCATTCTGTAGAGAACCACATAGTTACAGAATTTTATCATTTTAGGTAAAGGAAAATGCAGGTGTGGAAACTATTGGATCAGGACCTGTTAGCGGGTTAATTTGGCAACTGTTTTTGAAGAAAGGAAAGCTCCTTTAGGTGGTGCCAACCATGCAAGAGAGGACTGTAAGATACCAAATTCCATTAGCTTCTGGAACTCATTTTTTGATCTAAGTAATGACACAAACACACTCTTTAAAGTACCAACTCAGCGTGTGTAGGACCTGAGTGGAAGAAGGCAGCAGGGAGGCTCTGTCCCCCTGGAGGGAATAGGTTCTGCCACCAGCCACAGGTGAGCCCCAGAAGGACCACGGCCTGACCAGAGGGTCCTGTACCACAGGTGCCCTCGCCTCCCGGGGGACCCTCGGCTTCCTCCCCAACCTGGACACATCCAGACAAGACCAGGCACCAGCAGGAGGGGATGTCATTGCAAGAGCTGGGCCAGGCAGCCTCTTGGTTCTACAAACCCAAAGTTATCCTTCCTCACAGAAACGCAGACACCAGGGCTCCAAGGGACACCAGCAAAGGTGAAGCTAAGGCAAGCAGCACAGCCTGGGAAACCCCTTCCTCCCTCCCCAGGCTGAAGAGTCCTGTCCACACTGAGATGGAGAGCCAGGGTTCCCCACCCGCTCCCCTCCTCCCTGACCGCAGCCCCAGGAAGCTCCTCCTGCCCCAGATGCCACCAGCAGAATCCAGTGGAACCCAGCGCAGCACAGAAACCAAGACAACCACGATAACACCAGGACGTGCTGCTACGATGGGAAGTTTAAGGACTCGGGGTCTCCTACCGTAACACAAAATGCCCAGGACACAGCGAAAAATCACTGATTATCCCAAGAACCAGGAATATCACACCTTGAACAAAGGCAATCAACCGTCACCAAACCCTGAGATGAACCAGATGTCAAAACTGTGGCCAAGGATTTCTAAGGGCCGTCATAATAGTAATCCAACAACCAGTTACAAATTATCTTGAAACAAATGAGAAAAAAATAGCAAAGACATGGAAGTTATGCTAAAAACAAACTGAAATTATGTAGCTAAAAAATACAATCACTGAATACATAAAACTCACCAGCAAAGCATAGATGGTAGAGCACAGGGTCCGTGGCTATGAGAATGGGTTGGTGGGATTTACGTGATCTGATGACAGAGAGAAGATGGAATTTAAGAATCCCAAAATAAACAGAGCTCAGGGACCTATGGAACAACAACTGAAAAATCCCAACTTTTATCTCTTAAGAATTCAGGAGGAAGAAGAGAAGAGAGTGAGATAAAAGAGGATTTGAATAAAATAATAACTGGAAACTTCCCAGATATGGCAAAAGATGTAAACACATAGACTCAAAGAGCTGCATGAACCCCAAAGAGGATAGACTCAAGTAAATTCAGGCTAATGTGCCTCACGATTAAACTCCTGAAGAGTAACAAAGCAAAAGTCTTGAAAGGGACAGGAGCTGAACGATGCGTTATCCACAGAACAGCAATTCAGATGACAGCAGACTCTCCCTCTGAAACTGCGGAGGCCACACACAGTGGCACAAGGTTTTCCTCACGCTGAGTGAGAAGAAGCGTCAGCCACAGATTCTGTATCTAGTGAAAAGATTCTTCTGTAATAAAGGGAAAATAAAGACACTCTTTTGATGAGAAAAACAACGGGAATTTGTGGCCAGCAGACCTGTCTTTAAAGACTGGCTTAAGGAAGTCCTAAAAGCAAAACGAAATAGCACCAGAGTTTGGGAGCATTACAAAGGAGAAGGAGACAGCAGGAAGAGCCTGCTCTTCCCATCTGCGTTGATACGGTCTGGATTTGTGTCCTTGCCCAAACTTCATGTGGAATTGTGATCTCCAGTGTTGAAGGAGGGGCCTGGTGGGAGGTGAGCCAATTAAACTTCTTTTCTTTATAAATTACCCAGTTTCAGGTATTTCTTTATAGCAGTGAGAGAACAAACTCATACAGAAGTCATCTATTTGATAATTGCCAGATAATTCCAACAACATCTGAGAGTTAAGTCAACCGTATTTAAGAAGTGGGGATTGTGGGGATGGTGGGGGAACCAACGGAAGTAAAGTTAACCTGCTGCACTTCAGGGTGACACAGCGGCGAAACTGAGGTACAAAGGCTCCTAGAGAAATTTCTAAGAAACACGCACAAAGCAATGCAGTAAAAACACTGTAAATAAGTGCAACTGAATCCTTAGTCAAGCACAGTACTACCTAGGAAGGCACTAAAACAAACAGAAATAAGCAACTGGGTCAGACACACAAACAAATAAAATGGCAGATTTGAGCACTAATCAATAATTAACTTAAGTGAAAATAGTGTTATGTAACACCAGTTAAGAAGTAGTGATGATCAGAGTGGCTTAAAAACAAACAAAAAATAAAATAAACACACACAACAATATGTTTTCACAAGAAATACATGCAACGCCAAAGACAATTTGAAACTAAAATTAGGAAGTAGATATGTTATGCAAGCACACAAACATGTACACACTCCCCCAAGACATGGCTACATTAACATAAGGTAAATCAAGCTTCCAAGCAAAGAAAATTACCAGAAACAAAGAGGAACATTAATAAGGATACAAAGATCAATCCAGCAGGAAGACAAAATGATCTCTAATGTGTATGCACCAAAAAATCGCAGGGGATCTCCAAAATTCCCCTAGAATTAATAAGTGCTTCTACTTTGGCTCCAGGATGGTAGGCAAACAGACGAAAATCAATCACACTTCTCTTTACCACTAACGATGAGTATGTGATTACCAAAGTTCACAATTACCATGTATAACTGCTCCAAAGAAAATGAAATATTGTCTACCGCCACAATACCCTGCACGCATCTGATCTCAGAAGCAAAGCAGGGTCGGGCCCGCTCAGCACCTCCATGGGAGAAAGTGAAATGCTTAGGTATAAACACAGCATAACCCATATAGGATCCAGATGCTGAAAATTATCAAATGCTAGTGAAATAAAGATCCATATACATGGAGAGACATGCTGTGTCCATTAATCAGAAGATATCACAGAGAGAGGTTAATTTTCCCCAAACTGATCTATAGGCTTCATTCTATTTCCTTCAAAATCCCTGCAAGATGTTTCATAGACATCCTACAAGCTCATTCTGAAATTTCTGTGGAAGAGCACAGAAACTACAATTACTGAAACAGTCTTTAACAGTAAAAGCATAAAACGTGAGAGATCATTCACCTCGATATTAAGTATTTCTATCTAGTAATAGTCATCAATACAGTATAGTATTTATACAATGATAGATTCATAGTTCCATGGGACAAAATAGAGAACCCCAAAGTAGACCCAAACAATTATGCCCAACTGAGTATTGACAAAGGTACTGTCAAATTCATTAGAGGAAATACCGCGTTGTCAATCAACGGGGCTGTATTGGACATTCATGAGCAAAAACAAACAAACAAAAAATACCCTTCAACCAAAACCTCACACATTATACAAAAACTAACTCAATACAGCTTAAATGTTTTGTGTAAACATTTACAAAAAAATAATAGAGAACATTTCCTGCATTTGGGACTTGCTATTAGACTTGACACTGAAAGCATATTCTGTTAAAGAAAAAATTTGGTAAATTTGACCTCATCCAAACTAGAAACTTTGCTCTGTTAAAGCCTGTTAAGACAATGAAAAGACAAGCAATGGGCTGGGAGAAAATGTTTGCAAGCCACCAATCTGAAGACGAGCTCATTTCTATGATATACGTGACATTCTCAGACCTCAACAGTGAGAGCACAAACCATCCAACCGGAAAGTGGACACGAGACATAAACAGACATTTCACCAAAGAGGACATATGATGGCAATAAGCACATGGAAAGATGTTCAGCATTATCAGCCAATAGGGAAATGCAAATTAAAACTGCATGAGACACCATGACATACCTAACAGGAAGCTGAAAATTAAAACAGGTTGAAAACACCAAATTTTGGCCAGGATGGATCATTCTTCTATTGCTGTTGGGAATGCAAAATGGTACAGCCCCTCTGGAAAACAGTTTGGCAAGCTCAGAAAAAGCTACCACATATGCTAGCACTGAAATTAAACTTCTTGGCATTTATCCCAGAGAAAGGAAAACTGAGGTTCGTACAAAATTCTGAACGAAAATCTTTGTAGCAGCTCTACTCGTGACAAGCCCAATCTAGAAGCAGCCCCAGTGTCCTCCAACAACTGAATGATTCGACAAACTGCAGTACGTCATATCTTGAAATACTACTCAGCAGTGAAAGTGAATTACTGATACACACAAGTTAGATGCGTCTGAAAGGAATTACGCTGCGTGATAAAAGCGAACTTCCCGAAGCCTGCATCATTTACAGTTCCATTTATGTCACATTTTGACAAAAGGGTAGAGGTGGAGAATGAATGGGATGGTCAGGGTGGATGGTGGTGGGAGAGAGGAGGCAGGAAGGCTGGGTATGGTGGTAAAAGGCGGTGTGAGGGCTCCTGGCACTGATGGAATGCTGTGTATCTCGACGAATCTCCACACATGATACAATTACATGGAGCTAAACACACACAAAAACACACTGTGTAAAACTGGAGAAAGCCAGACATAACCAATGGACTCTACCAAACTCAATTATTTGGCAGTGATATTGTTCTCTAGTTTTGCAGGATGTTGCCCTTTGTGGAAACTAGATTCATGGTACATGGACTCTCTCCAAATTACTTTTTACAATCACAAATAAATCTGCACTCATCTGAACATAGAGTGATCAATTAAAAAATAAAACGTGGGGCAATGTGATAGCTACATGCTGAACCTCAAAAGAGGACCTTCATGTTATCAGTCTATCTTTATATTGTAAACGGGAGTAATTGGCTTTATGTATCTAAATAAAATCTTGCACATATTAGTAAAATATGGATTCAAAATACTTAATATTAAATATCAGTGTAAACAAGAGAATGTGTTATATTCCAGATACGTATTTTAATTAACTTTATAAAAATAATGGCTTTTAAATTCTGGTCACGAGTCTTTGTGCAAAAAGCATCGGGGGGAGTTTGAAGAAGCCGAAGGATGGAAGAGTTAATCTGTGTTGCTCCGAAGACAGCCATGTTGGTGAATACCGCAGGTCTGATGTCTGATTGGAATATATATTTATATGAATTTATTCAGGATTCTTTTGTTCTGATATGCCAACACAGAGTGACATTCTCAAAAGTGTGGAGTGGAGAGAATTATATCTACAGCACACGTGATTTCAATTTATTCTTTATTTTATGATCTCACAAAGCCTTGCCTTTATTTTTATGATCTCCATGTTGATCATGCCTTAGAACGAGAGGAATATTAATTTTCAAAAAGCAAAGGCAGTTCTGAAGACCTGGGTGTTTTTACATGTTTCTGTGCAAGGCGGTGATGAGCACCAGGAGGTGAAGGGCCGCTCCGCCAAGCCTGCAGAACAGGAGGACTGTGACACCCAGGAGGTGAGGGGCCGCTCCGCCCAGCCTGCAGAACAGGAGGACTGTGACACCCAGGAGGTGAGGGGCCGCTCCGCCCAGCCTGCAGAGAGCCAGAGAGTTCGCCAAGGCCACAGGAGGACTGCAACACCCAGCTTTGGTCAGGTGTTTATTCAGGCTCAGGGCTTTGGACAAATTTTTCCATCAAGCTCTCAGAATGTCTTGTCTCCTTCTAGTTCAGCCGGAATGTCTCCTCCTCCTGAAGGCCTTCCCTGATGACCCAACTTCAGCTCCTGAGCTGTGCTTCTTGGGGGATGCAGATGAGGTGATGGAGAATCTGCGTGTCCTTGTCCCCAGGCAGCATCTCTCCGACACCCTCATGCCCCCGACCTTCACTCCTAACTCTTTCCATCCTTCATAACAGCCAGATTACGCAAAGGATGGCCGCTCACCACCGAGCAAACGTCCCCTTTTCCAAGAGCCACCCTGGACCCTTCTTCCCTAAACCAGCTGGGCTTCAGTGCCCTCTCCCTAACCCACAGGCATTTCACCTCCTTCCCCTACCCCAGGTTCCTTCATCAGAGGCTTCTCCCACTGGCTTTGGGAGAAGAGCTGGTGCTGAGGGTGCTCTGGCTGGACCCCCTCCAAGCTGTCCCACAGACCCCCAAGCTCTCCCTCCCAGCACCTTTCTGGCTTCCAGATGGTCTATGTGGTTGCTGTCTGCCTCCAGGTGTAGAAAGCGAACTCCCAGAAGCCAGGAAGCTCACCTGCATCGGGCACCCTCAGGTCTCCCAGCAGAGTGTGAGAAAAACCAAAGCTTAATAGTGTGTGTGGAATAAAAGGAGGCATTACCAGGTTCGCTGGACAGATGAGGAAAGGGAGGAGAGAGAGCTTAAAAGGAGTTGCCTGGGTTCTACAGCTGGCAAGGGAAGGAGAGCTGGGCTGAAGACCTGTGGCCCAGGGCAGCCCTGCAGATGGCAGCCACCTGGACTGCGGGGCTCTGAGTGGGCACAAAGGTCTTCACTGCCAT